>NC_132857.1:19441406-19741562 GCF_048164855.1 Canis lupus baileyi | reverse complement strand
AGCTCCCTGCCCAGCATGAAGCCTAATGCAGGACTGAATCTCAGGACCTTGAGATCATGACCTGACTGAGATCAAGAGTCAGATGCTTAACCAACTAAACCACCCAGGCACCCCTCTATTCCCTTATTTGTAAAATGAAAAAGGAATAACTGCATTGCTCTTCTCATGAATTTCCATGAGAATTAAATGAAATAGCATGCTGGAATGTACTTTGCAAACCATAAATTGCTGTCCAGTTCTCAAATTAGAAATGGTAGAGTGGTGAAATTTCTTATAACATGGAGATTTTACCCTGGCTAACTTTGTTTCTGCTTTTCTAATAGCATCTGGCCCAGGGACACCTGACTCCATTGAAGGAGTAAGCCAACATCTTTCCCCTGAATCATCAAGAAAAGCTTACTGCAGGACCTGGGAGCAGCCTAGTCAGTCAGCCTCCTTCACGCATATGCCTCAATCACCTAATGTGTTCAATGAGCACATGACAAACAGCACCATGTCACCAGGGACAGCAGCACAGAGCCTAAAATCCCCAGCTTCCATAAGATCAAGGAGTGTGTCTGATTCTTCCGTTCCCCGAAGAGGTAACACTGCTCTCTTTGTTATCAGTATCCTTCCAGTGCCCCCAAGATAAAAATCTTATTTAGTTACCCTCAGATTCCTGCCTTAACTGTAGGAAAATATATCCTTGCAGATTTTTATGGAAGATGGGGGGTGGGAATACCCAAAACGAAACACTTCAAAGTATTTGCCAGAAGAGAGAGCTGGATGGCTAGTAGCTTTGAAAAAGGAGAGGAAAAGAGGAATGAGCATATTGTTAGTTTGTTCCACATGGTACAGTTAGAAGTAAAAACAAACCTACAATGTTGTAAAAGATGTTTGATTTTGAAAAAGTTGATTTTTTTTCTGAATGTCAGACCCATTTATGAAAAAGTTAGTCTTTGATATTCATCCATTCAGTCATTCTTTTATTCAGCTAGTGTTTTTTGAACTCTTTTATGTGCTCAGAACTCTACTTGTGTCTGAACATATAAAAATGATATAGTTCATGTCACAAGCTTAGAGTGTAATGAGTAAATGTAGGATTCAGGATACACACTGACCCACAGGAACCCCAGCAGACCGGTGCCTCAGTAGGTGTCTGCATTTCAGAATAGTCCCTGCCTTCAAGTCTTTTATTTGGTAGCAGCAGCTTATGATTTTCTCCTTTGTAAAGAAAATCCTAGGATGATGATCTGTGCTGTATTATTCCATGCATACCAGCATTTCCTTATATAAAATGAAGATCATACAGACCTTTATGAGCTTTCAGGAAGACTGCCTGCCCTTACTAAACATTCAGTCAAATTGTAGCTGGTATTTTAGAGGCTACATGACAGCCATTAACTGTTAGGTTTTAATTAAGAATACCATATTTTTATTTTGGGGATTATAGTGATAAGAATGGTAATTTTTAATTGCCTGAGCATCTATGTGAATGAATGTGCATTTGATTTTTCTTTTTTTAGATTCACTTTCAAAAACATCAACTCCTTTTAACAAATCAAACAAAGCAGCAAGCCAACAAGGGACCCCATGGGAAACATTGGTCGTATTTGCCATCAACTTGAAGCAATTAAATGTTCAAATGAATATGAGTAATGTAATGGGAAATACAACGTAAGCTATTCAGATACAAGGAAAATTAGTCATTAGTTGTAATTTTTCTTATGTTGTAGTAAAGCAATTTAAAACCTTTTTAAAAAAAAATTAAAAAAAAAATAAAAAAAAATAAAAAAATAAAACCTTTTTAATACTGAAATGTTTGAGACAGTAGAAAAAAGCTGTAAGTTTCTTTATTTTGAAAATGGCTTTATTCTAAAGGTACTGTAATATAAAGTGGCATGGAATATAGTATTCTAAAAAGAAAATTATAAGGAAAATAGTGTAATTTGCTATGAAGAAAGCTTTATTATCAATATTCAAACATTTACCACAGTTTTTATAAGAAATATTTTGTTAAACTTTTAAAAAAATCCTCTCATTCCTGTTTTAACTTATGACATTGAAAACTATATGTCTACTTAATAACCCTTTTTCTTTTTTCCAGTTGGACAACTAGTGGTTTGAAGAGCCAGGGCCGTCTGTCAGTAGGAAGTAATCGAGATCGAGAGATAAGCATGTCTGTTGGTCTGGGAAGATCACAGTTGGATTCTAAAGGAGGAGTAGTTGGAGGGACCATAGATGTCAATGCTTTGGAGATGGTTGGTATGTTGAAGCAACTGAAAACAGGTTTTTGAAAATTAATTTTGATAAGTTTTCCCCATGAGGCATTTTTATGAAAAGTAATTATTTTGTTTCTCTTTTAGCTCATATTTCTGAACATCCAAATCAGCAACCTAGTCACAAAATTCAGATTACTATGGGTTCTACTGAAGCTCGAGTTGATTACATGGGCTCAAGTATCCTCATGGGTATCTTCAGTAATGCAGATCTCAAGCTTCAGGATGAATGGAAAGTAAACCTGTATAATACACTGGATTCGAGCATGACTGATAAAAGGTATTTAGTAAAATGTTACTTTTAGATATTTTCTATGACTGCTCTTAATATGGTTTTTTCTTATCCAGTGAGAAACAATTCATTTTTCTTACAAAATGATTTTATATTATGCAACTAATATGAATGAAAAATCTGGGTGGAGAAGGGAATTTTTCTTGTTGTTTAGCTATCTTCTATAAGATATATGATAACTCTGTTTTATGCTTTAGTGAAATATTTGTCCATGGAGATTTGAAGTGGGATATTTTCCAAGTAATGATATCACGATCAACTACACCAGACCTGATAAAAATAGGAATGAAGCTCCAGGAATTTTTTACACAACAGTTTGACACCAGCAAACGAGCTTTGTCTACCTGGGGACCCGTTCCATATCTTCCACCTAAGACAATGACAAATAACTTAGAGAAAAGTTCACAGGAACAATGTAAGAATTAGAACTAAGCCTTTATATATGCTTTATCTTTCACTAAATGTTGTATTCAATCTTAATTTAAAATAATATCTATGTACCATATTTACAAAGTGGTCCATGTAAATATTATTATTATTTATTATTATTCTATTCACTCGGCAAAGTACCTGATTTCCTACCCACCAATGGAATTAAAGGCCATCATTTGGGAAGTCATTATTTATTACCTCCTCCCCCTGCCACAACTCACCTATAACCATACCAACTCCATGCTCTTGAATACTGATTATGACAATACCATGTTCTGGTTTAGAGCATGGGCTATGGAATCAGGATGTCTGATTTTGGATTTATTAGCTGTGTTATATGAGACAGATTATTATTTTCACTCAATAATTCTATCAGCAAATCAATTATGTTCTTAAGTATGGTTTTAGGCATAGCATGTCTACTAGTAGACAAAATTATCTACATAAAGCTTTGTTCTAATGGAGAGATAGACCATAATTAATTTGCTACTAAATATGTAAGATAATTTCAGATAAAAAGATGTGCTGAAAAACCAGGAGAAGGAGATGAAGAATAATACTGTGTTAGGCTAGCTAGTTTAGAAAGGTGGTCAGAGAAGCCTTTTAAAGTTTTAGGCTAGAAAGATCTCTGCTGGGGAAGAGAGTTCTAGGCATAGGGATTTGTTGAAAAGGGCAAAGCTCCTACAGTAGAAGAAACTTGGCTTATTTGAGGATCATTAAGGCGACTACTTTGGTGGAAAAGAGTGAGCAAGCAGGAAAATGTCAGACATGAATGGCCACAGATAAGATTTTGAATACGATATGTAGTACTGGAGAGTTCTGAACAGATTTGATACTTGATTTACTCTTTCTCAAGATATTCCTTTTTAAAGAATCACTCTGGTTGCTCTGTGCAGAAAAGACTACAGGTGGTTAAGAGTGGAAATAGAAATCATTGCAGTAATTATCATTACTGTTGTTACACACATAGTTATAGTAAGGAGGCCTTCAGAAGAGTCCTGACAGCAAATGATGACAGCTTTAACTAGAGAGAGGTAAAAGTGGTGAAGAGTAGTCAGAATCAGGATAATTTTAAGTAACTCTTTATAATCACAGAAGCAGTACATGTGCATTGGAAAAGCCTGGAAAACACATACAAGCAAAAAATAGAAACATCACATTCCTCCCAGAAATCATCACTGAACAATTTAGACTATATACTTTCAGATAATTTTCTATAAACCTATAAAACCTGTGTACTTTTTACCAAAATATTGTTCATACTGTTTTGTAACTTTTTCTGGTGAACAGTATTGTTTTCCACTTTGCAAAGTATATATCTCCTCTAGCCTTCTGACCACATTCTATATTTGACTTAAAATTATTCTTACAACTGATTTGTCCAAACCAATATATCAGATTTAAGATCACAGATGAAGTCTGGTTATGTTCCTTGACCTCACTTGTTGAAGCTACTTGGCCAGTTGTCTTGCAGAATGTCCTATCTTTTACATTTTTTTCAGTTGTTTTCTTGTGGTCTCATTTATCTTGTTCCTCTAATCCCTGTATTTCTTTTAAACTAGAATTGGTGTCAGTTATAAACAAGTTAGAGAGATATTCCTCAAAACTACTGGCCTGGATTCTTGAAAGTCCTTGTCTTGGAAAACAAACCAGGCTTAGGAAACCATTTTAGATTAAAGGAAACTAAAGAGACATGCCAACTAAATACAATGAATGATCCTTGGTTGGATCTGGAATGAGAGTTGTGGAAAACAGCCTACGAACATTATTGGCATAAATGAAGAATATAAATACGAATTTTACATCCAACTAGTGCTTTTTGAACTGTAATGTGTATCTAAAACACCTGGAGATCTCATTAAAATGCAGATTAGGGTGGATTTAAGAGTCTCTTTTTCCTTCTAACAAGCCACTGGGTGATGCTGCTGCTGCTGGTCCTCAGATCTCACTTTTGAGTAACAGGGGTATAAGCAAGTACAAAAAATTAGGAGATCGCCATTTGATTTCTAGCCCTTCTAGTCACTGGTTCACTTAACCCCTTTTCTGCTTCACTTGAATCTAAATGAAATACCTGATTTACAGAGTTATTGTGAGAATTGTGTCAAATTTCATGCAAGCGCTTTATAAATCATGAATCATTACAGAGGTGTTGTAATTATTAGCAAGTTACTTCTTTCTTTAATTCTAGTCATCCTTATGCAGCATCTTTTCCCAGACTGTACTTTTATTAGCTTCTGCTTGATGTTAACCACATATTGGATTATTTTCATCCTTTACCTGTATCACTTCAGCTGTAGAAAATACAGAAAATTCTGCCTTCCTCCCTGCTTTTCAGGGTGTTTGTGAGACACTTGAGGATAAGTGGTTTTTGGTTTTCTTGCAGTGCTTGATGCAGCTCATCATCGACATTGGCCTGGAGTATTGAAGGTGGTATCAGGATGTCACATATCCTTATTTCAGATTCCATTACCAGAAAATGGAATGCAGTTCGGAGGATCAATGAGCTTACATGGAAATCATATGACACTAGCTTGTTTTCATGGTCCAAATTTCCGTTCAAAATCCTGGGCTCTCTTTCACTTAGAAGAACCAAATATTGCTTTTTGGACTGAAGCTCAGAAAATCTGGGAAGATGGTAAACTGACACATAACTTTTACCTTTTCTTATCTTCTGATATGATTATAGGTGACAGAGAAATTTTCCTTTCTCGTATCTTTTATATGTTTTTGTTATATTTCTGAAGTCCATGTCTATTTGTTCTTATGTACTTGACATGTCAAGGAGTTCCCTGCCAGTGAGTCAGTATCTATAAAGTCTGGAGCACGAGGAAGGACTTATTCTGAGCTTGCCATCCTATTCTGTTTCTTACTCTAGGCAATTAAAGTTTCTGCTGCTATGGCTGGCCACAGTCATAATAGTTATTATAAATATTATAAAAACATAAAAGACACATGGTGGTAGCTTAAGGAAATAGTCAAAACTAAATTATAAAACTTTTATGGATAAGGCTGTGCTTTTACCTCTGTTTACAGTGATAAACCTCATCTTTTAGCTATCATTTCCTATTCTGTGGTTCCATAATGATGAAGGAAAGAATGGTTGATGCTCATCATCTTACCAGGGATAAATTCAGTTATAACTAAAAGAAAGAAAAATTATATGTGATTTTTTTCTTCTCAATTTTACACCCTTCCCTATCTATGTATGAGTTAACTAAATCTATTACTCTAGACCCACAACTATTTTCTTGCATCTAAACATAGTTTGTTAACATTAAAACTTTTTTTTCCTTCTAGGCTCTAGTGATCATTCTACATACATTGTACAAACATTGGATTTTCATCTGGGCCATAATACCATGGTTACCAAACCATGTGGTGCTTTGGAAAGTCCTATGGCAACAATAACCAAGATAACAAGACGTCGCCATGAAAATCCACCCCATGGAGTAGCAAGTGTAAAAGAATGGTTCAATTATGTTACAGCCACAAGGAATGAAGGTTAAAAGTCTATTTCTTTGGAGAGATTTGTTTTCTGTGTCTGGGGCTCTGTTGCCTCCATTTAGAATTTAAGTGGAGGGAAAATTTTCATTTTTTAATTAAACTAGTTGCATTTTACTCATGATGACATAAATGACAATATTAGTACATAATTCACCACTCTGATAGTGCAAAATCTCAGACTAAAAATTATTTTAGATGTAACTGAAAACATTCCAAATAATTGGTTTAAATGAAGTTTATTATAGTTAGAAAAATATTTTTTCTTTGATGCTTAACATCACAAGTTTGGTAAAGTTACTACACAATTAAGTCACTGAATTCCACAAACTTTTAAGGTTTGGGTTGGTTGGAATAAAATGAAACTTAATAATATTCCTACGAAACAAGTTTAAAGGGAGTATGATGAGTTTTCCCATTTGATTAGAATCACCAGTCTGGTAATAATGTAGCCAGAAAATTCTTATTTTGTGGGTTTAAGTACTGATTTTACCAACTATGTCATCTGTATTGGAAGAGTGACTGATTGAGACTTGCTAAGACTGGAATGTTTTACGTAAAAATAACCATCTTTCAAAATGGGAAAGATGACTTGTGCCCCACTGAAAATAATTATTATGGAATAGGCTGCACCAGGGATTAGGCCTATTAAAAATGTTTTAGGAACAAAGAATGATAAGGAAGTGAATTAGAAGATTATGCATGTATTAACTATTTTATATTGAATATTATACCTTCCAAAGAGAGATTTTGGAGGAGGGAGTTCTTTTTGGCTGGGATACCATGGAGTATTAGCAAACTGCACTGCTAGCTATATACCTGAAAACTGCTAGGTTTTCTAAGGAAACCATAGCACTTATGTTGGGAAAAATCAAGACTTCTACCTTAATTCAAGGTCAAGAACATATTTAATTGCAAATTCTGTAAGGGTAAAACAATCTAGAGATCTCTAAGCTTAATGAAATCCTTAAATTTAGACATTAATTTAGTTAAAAATAATTTTAAAGTTTTAAATTTGAGAAACAAAACCAAAATGTATTAGATTTATCCAAAATTATGTTATAAAGCTTTTGTCTTGAGAATAGTGATATACATCACTATCATATATATATATATATATATATATATATATAGGTAAAACACTGCATATTTTTATTTATATTTATTTATATTTATATTTATAATTTTCTCAAGACCAAAACTTTATATGGCTCTATTTTTAAAAATGTAAGTCATTATTTTCCAGCTTCTAAAATGATAAAAATTCTATGTATAATAGTGTCATGAAAGCTATAGGTTTATCATTGCCTGTTGGTTTAATTTGATTCTTCTTGTCTTTATTATTGTCCATGTAGAGCTAAACCTACTTCGTAACGTTGATGCTAATAACACTGAGAATAGCACTACAGTGAAGAATTCTAGTTTGTTGAGTGGATTCAGAGGAGGTTCTAGCTACAATCATGAAACAGAAACTATTTTTGCATTACCAAGGATGCAGCTTGAATTTAAATCCATTCATGTTCAAGAACCACAGGAACCTTCATTACAGGGTATGTGGAAAAAGTTTCTAAAGTTACTAAGAAAATTCTAAAGGAACTTTGAATTACGGGTTTTGCGTAGGTTGTCTGTGTAATAGTAATATAGTCTAATGAAATTGATTTGTTTAGTCAAATTTTCTTACCAGCTATATGACTTCTGGCATATAATTTGATCCATTTGTGCCTCTTTCTCCTCAGTGACATGGGAGGAAAATAACAGGATTTCATGCATAGGGTTTTTATGCATTTTAATAAATGGCATGTACTTGGAAAGTACTCAGTAAACTATTATCATTTGTAAATCACATATAGAAACTACTCAGTTCTAGTTGCATTTGTAGTTGCATTTAAATGGATGCATTTACATGAACCCATGTCGCTTGTTATTAACAGGAAGTGAAAGGGACTTAAGAAATATTTTACTATAGAACTTTGCCATTGCAGATGCCAGCCTGAAGCCGAAGGTAGAATGTAGTGTGGTGACAGAGTTCACTGACCACATTTGTGTGACTATGGATGCTGAGCTCATCATGTTCCTTCATGATTTAGTGTCTGCTTATCTTAAGGAAAAAGAAAAAGGTGGGTAGCATATTCTTTTTTTCTTTCCCATTTCAGGAAAGGCCGTTGTCAGTACCATTTATATGGATTTTTATGGTCTAATGGTAAAATGCGTTCTGTCTCCTTCCTTTAAATTATAAATATCAATCAATGAAATAAATATCAATAATATGTTAGTAAAACTATGTGACAGACATTCTGAGTGTCTGCTATGTCCATGATACTTTTATACATAACTCACACTAGATGGTGTGTGTGTGTGTGTGTGTGTGTGTTTTAAGATTTTATTTATTTATTAATGAGAGACAGAGAGAGGCAGAGACATAGACAGAGGGAGAAGCAGGCTTCTCGCAGGGAGCCTGATGCGGGACTCGATCCCCAGACCTGGGATCATGCCCTGAGTCAAAGGCAGGTGCTCACTACTGAGCCACCCAGGCATCCCTGGATGGTGTTTTATACTTTACAAAATGTTTCCATATATGTTATGTACATTATCAGGCCCTGTAGGATGAGAAAGAAAATCTCTTTAAGGAAATACTGATAGTCAAAGTGAAGTGGCTAAAGAAACAACTACATAATGAATAGCATGAATTATATACATTGTCAGGAAAACTGAATTAAGTTAGATAAATCTGTTTGGAATGCAGAGAACATTTTTTAAATAAATAAATTAGACTTCAGTGGTAGTGTTTTGTTTTTATGAGCTAGCTAACATTGGCTTACTCACTAGAAATTGACATGTTTGTCTGTTAAGAAACAAATGGTAACCCTAATATCTGTATGGAACTGGTTGAATATATTATGGTGTCCGTATAATGGAATGGAATACTCTGTAGCTGTTTAAAAGAATGGGGTAGGCTGAAATATAATGATATGGAATGATATCCAAATATATGGTCTTTATGCACCCAGTAAGTATATATTACACAAATATATGAATATATAGTAGTAAAATGACAGATGTGATTTTTTTTTAATTGCTTGGAATACATGCTATTTGTTTAGGTCACCCTATAATTCTTCATTTTCCTAATGAACAAAGCTATAAAATTTTTCTAGCAGGTATTTCAAAATAGCCTCATGATAAATGTTTGAGTGAAGAAACAGATTATCAAAAATCAATGCAAACGTAGCATAGCATAGACTGAATTGCTGTTCCATTAGAATTCATCTAGATGTGCCAAAAATCCTGAGAGTAAAAGCAGTAATGATGGCTGGAGGAATCTATGAGATACTAGTTGAAACTTAAATGACTGAAACTATATAATAGGAAATATTATATACAAGTAAATCCTGTCTTCACTTATAGCACCAACATACACCAGTCCCTAGTAATCCCCTTGTTTTTCTCTGTTTTAATAGTTAAACTTCACGTGGAAAAAAAAAACAGACTCTAAGAAAACCTGCGAAGTTCAGAATTCTTTTCTAGTCTATGTCTATATAAAAACCTGCCAGATTTCTTTCTCGCAGTTATTTGTGAAATCTTTGTAATTTTATGAAATATTGTGTTGGTCTTGATCTGTCATGAACTGTGCACATTAAAAAAAAAAAACACTTATTAAATACAAACTGCTGTACAACAAAAAAGAGAGAAAAGACTGAGAACAAACTAGCAGTTGCTAAAGGGGAGAGGAGTGGCAAGATGGGCAAAATGGACAAGGGGGATTAAGAGATACAAACCTCTAGTTATAAAATAAGTCATGGGAATAAAAAGTACAGCACAAGGGGTATCGTCAATAATACTATAATACACTTCTGGCAAGCATTTCAAAATGCATATTTATTGCTATATCACTATGTTGTACACCTGAAACATTTAATATTATGTGTAAATTATATTGAAATTAAAAGTAGAAAAGCAAACCTGTATAACACTCTTTCAATAGGAAAAAAGGAAATGGGAACTTGATTATCAGACTTCAATGACCTAGTGTTACATTATCTATGGGAATTTCAATTATAAGTAAAAATATTTTAATAGCTATATTTTGTTATTAAAAACTAAAAGCAGTTCTGTTCAAAATTGGGATAAACATGCCTAATTTTTAACAGCATGTAAGGCTAGACCAGAATCAACATATTTCTAGAAAATCAAGATAGATTGTAGCACTGTAACCACTACCAGTAATAAAAGCAGAGCAATTGTGAGCAGGCAATAACTGAAGACATTTATACTCTTCTGTAGTGTGATAAGTACAGATTTATCCTAGGCTCAGTCCCAATCAATATGTCATCCTTACTACCAATTCACAACAAAGTTAAAACCAGAGTTATATAATGCCTGGATATTACATAGTTTATCTGTTATTTTATGCCTAATTTGTGTCTTGAACTTTTATTCTAATACTACACATATTAGAGTTTGTCATATGAAAGCTACCTTTGTCTCAGATTTTATTTTAATTTTGTATATATTTTGATCACCAGTGTAAAAAGAACTTGTCTTTCATAAAACACTGGAGTCTTCACTATAAAGAGTGAAAGGCTGCTTGCATAAAAAGCTCCTAAGTTACTACCAGTGTTCAAATATATCGAGAGACATTAACATCCTAAAACTATTAAGTGGTACACTTTAAATGAGTGAACTGTATGATATCTCAATAAAGCTGTTAAAAAAGTGTCCACCTGTAGCCATTCTTTAAGAAGCCTCAGTTTCAATGCCCTATGCTTGCTGTCAAATAAGTCTTGGCATTCTTTACTATTAGTTTTAAGCACACAAATATGTGTAAATTATATGCTATTCCTCAAAAATAATGAGATGTTAACTTTTATATTGTCTTTAAGAAATACCAATAATTGGCAGTTATTTATGGCTTATTTTAAAATACTAGTTTTTCAGAAATGTAATTAAATGAGGCTTTGGCCAGTTCATAAGTAAAATGGAGCCAATTATACTGTTCATATGGTGATTTAAGATACATTTATAAGATACATATTTGCAATATTAATCTACCATTTTCATTTTCATTATAGCCATTTTTCCACCTCGGATTTTATCTACTCGACCAGGACAGAAAAGTCCAATTATTATACATGATGACAATTCCTCTGACAAAGATAGAGAGGACAGCATCACTTATACTACTGTGGACTGGAGAGACTTTATGTGTAACACATGGCATCTAGAACCCACTCTTAGGTAAGTAGTGGGTGTATATATTTACCTGTATCCTACAAGATTATCATGAGTAAAAGGTTATAAATGTAGCAAGTTAAATACAGTTTACCAAAAACCTGTTTTAGACGTTAGCTACTTATGACATCTCTAACTTCTGGCTATGTTTCTGCTCCATTCTGCTTTTTTAAGTGCTTCTACTGCAAGGCAAAAGAAGCTCAAACATCACACCTAGCTCAGCACTCTCCACTCTGTGGCATTCTGTTAATCACTAAAATATAATAACTCCACCTCCACTATTGATGTTATTTTCTTTACCATCTTTTTTACCAGGATGTTATTTTCAAGTATTTGAGGTACCTGCAGTAAACTTTTTTGTTTCTTAGTTTGGAAAGATATGGTAACAAACTTCTCACATATGTCATGACAGTGTAATGGAACTTAGAGCATCACAATGACTTTCTGCATGCTAAGCAATATAGAACTATCCCTCAAATGTTGAATTTAATGCTGTCAGATTCAGGTTTGTTTAGAGACATGTTCTACTAAAATCATGATCCCAGTTACATCAACTTATTTTCATATTAAAATTTCAAACGTATTTCCTAGTTTTAATTACATTTAAAATGGCTGCTCTAACTAGTGGTACTTGTATGTCCTTGTTTACAGTTACCACTCATAACCTTCCTATCATTTTCCCCTTTCCTCTCCTCTGCTTTGTTAATCAACTTTTAATCATCTAAATCACGGAATAACAGTATCAAAAAAAATCCATCATACTCCAGCACAACATTTCTACAGAACAATACGGATTTCATTTAGATAAGGCTGTTACTCATTTATGCCACGAAATAATTCTAAAGCAACAAAACATCCATTTTACAGTGGAGTCTTGTATAAGCAGAAAGTAGTGACTTTGTGTTAATTTGTATATAATAAAATTTGGTATTAACAGTATATAGAAGTATTAACTGTCAATACTCAGAAGAAAATTAAAATACTGCAAAGATCCTGATGCAGAAAACTACTTAGAAAATTTGTTTTGATTTTATAAATCTATGATGAAATTAAGTATCTTAATTTAAAATGAGTGTAAATAGTTTAATTTGCCATTCTTCCTTTTTTTTTTTTTTTTAAGCATACCACCAAGAGACTAGTTAATACGGTATGGTGGAGAGCATGTTGAAGAGTTCTGGCTCTAAGTTCAGTTGTATAGATAGCATAGTAAACTAAATGATCTTGCCAAAGGACCTATTTCTGCTTCACTTGTCTCCTAAGAAAAATTTGGTGAACAGTATTACTACCTTGTAGGGTTGTTACAATGGTTAAATGAGTTAACACAAAATGCTTATAACTATTAGAGTCTTAGTAGATCAGCGCTTAATACTCCCTTTTCCTTACCCAAGTTCAGAAGCAATTAAAACAGTGAGAGAGAGGCAGCTGAGAATGAAAGTAACAGTTTTAGTAGTGACAAAGCTCTTAACCGTGAATGTGGTTTGATGTCCGGCAACCGTGGCCTCTACTACAAAGTCCAAGTTTGGACTTAACTACAGGCTTTTCACGATGCAGAACACCAGAGTTGTGTGCCCGCCCCCACCTTGAGTTCTGCAGTCGGCAGCCCTGTGAACTCATGGACTCACCTAGCCATAAGCAGCCTCTAACAGTCTTCCACTAACCTATTTAGAGGCCTGTCCTTGAGAAACCTTTTGGACCAAGCAATGGAGCAAAATGCGTGGCTCTTAAGAGAAGGCAGGGAAGACAGTACTGAACTACACGACCCAGTTCCTCTGTTAACTTGCCAGTCAGATAAATCCTTAATACAGGAGCAGGGAGCCAGGAGTGTTTCACTAATGGCTGTTCCTCTAAATAGAAGGAAATACTAGGAATTGGGAGAAAATGATTCTTTCTTTAAACATGTTTAGGAAATTTTGGCCTTTTTCCCCCCATTAGGCCACATATATGCCGAACTCATTTTTTTCTCAGCTTTATTGAGGTATAATTGACAAAACATGTAAGATATTTTAAGTGGACAGCGTCATAATTTGATACATGTACACGTTGTAAAATGATTCCTCCCATTACATTAATGTCTTTTAGAATGAACCAAATGTTCTTTAAATGTCAAGATGACTCTGTAACTTAAGAGGCCTAAAATAATCAGAATGAAATTCACTAAATTCCACTGCTGTGTAGGCTCTCAGGGATACTTATAATCACATTTTTCGAATGCTGTAAACCCAGGAATTGCAGCTTAGATCATTCAGTCACACCTACTGAGAGAAGTCTGCCTCGGACATCTGAAAGAGGCTTATGATATTCCTGAACCTACTGCTTATTACTTATTATCTGTAATTTTAGATTAATTTCTTGGACTGGAAGAAAGATTGATCCAGTAGGTGTTGATTATATTCTTCAAAAACTGGGCTTCCATCATGCCAGGACTACTATTCCTAAATGGCTTCAAAGAGGAGTCATGGATCCACTTGACAAGGTTCTATCAGTTCTTATAAAAAAACTGGGTACTGCACTACAGGATGAAAAGGAAAAGAAAGGAAAAGACAAAGAAGAACACTAAAATCACTTGATCTGTGAACAAATTATGATTGTGTCCGTTAAGTTTTATTACACTGGAGTGTTTTTTTTTTGTATAGTAAAATTATTTTCAGTATAACTTAAAATAACTAATTTTGTGGCCATTATATTGAAAGTTTGTAAGTTGTTTATTCTAGTTCCAGCATTCTGTATACAGTGAAGTATTGCATGATAATGTAAATTTTGTGAAAACCTAGATTAAAATATATAAATCTACTCCATAAGGTTTATGATTATATTATGTGCAATATGATTCCTGCATCTTTAAAATATTTTCAGAGTAACTGTGAATTTTTGTTATTGGCCATAACTTTTAGAAAAATCTTGTTCATAATGTGATTTTTTTTTTTTTTGGTCATTAATTGCTTTTTTTTTTTAAATATAGTCTTGTAAAATACCTATTTGTATATAGTTTGAGTAAATGTGATATGATTACCACTAAAATATTGTTTGTAACTATTGTAATAAAGTCACAATAATTGATTTCACTCTGTAGTTATCTCTGAGTCGCTATTCTTTGGGTAGCTTATTTTTATAATAGATACCTATCCTGTTACTGAATGTTTTCATAGATGATATTAAAAAATTAAATCATAGGGTGCCTTGGTGGCTTAGTCAGTTAAGCATTGGACTCTTGACCTGATTTCAGCTCAGGTCACACAATCTCAGGGTCATGAGATCAAGCCCTGCCTCTGGCTTTATGCTCAGCACAGCATCCACTCATCCCTCTACCTCTGTCCCCCCACCCCCCCAGCTATCCCTGAAATAAATAAATAATATCCTTGGGGGAGGAGTTAAGATGGAGAAGGGGGACTCTGGGCTTTCCTCTACCCTCAAACATAGCTGTATTGAAGTCAGGTCACTTGGAATATTCAGGAGATCCATCTGAGGATTGGAAGTAGAATCTCCATGGTTGGGAGGGAGACAGCATGGCAGGTACAAGATGCATGGAAGTAAACTGTGGGAGAGAAAAACTGTCCAGCTGTGGAGGGAGGGAACCCTTTCCTGGAGAGGGCGGGGAGTGCTGAGAGAGTGCAGCACCAGTTTTGCACAAGAAGAAAACCTCTCTCACCACAGACTGGGGAGACAGGGGAACTGAGTGTTGCAGGTTTTTTGCAAACAGCGAGTGGAGCTCAAACTCAAGTTTTCACCAGAGTGGAGCTGTAGCCTGTGCCCCAAGGGAGGAGGGCTCTGGTTCAGAGCACACACAAAGTGGTACAAGGATCTTTTGAGTTGCACTGGAAGAAAAATCATTCCCTTTCCTGGAGTACATTTGGAAGAGGGTATATTGCCTCTCAAAGGACAAAAGACCTTGCAGGTACCAACAAATGGCTCTTCACTGGCAGGGGACAAAGGTGTGTGCACAGGGTAGATAACCCAGTCACTGCTTTTCGTGGTGCCACAGCATAGCCTCCACATACCATGCAGGTGTGGACTGTTTTTGTGAGACAAGGGCACTAGTCAGAGAGCACAAAACTCACCTGGAGGAGGAAGCAGATCTGAGTGGTGCTGGCTCTTAGATTTGGAATTTTGAATCCCAGCCATGCCAAACATAAAATGCAGGAGAGCTGTGATGCCAGGCACACTGGAAGCCCTTGCTTTTCTGTGAGGGCTCCTGAACAGCAGGGGATGTGAGAGCCCCTTGTCCCTGGATGAGAGTGGGGTGGCACATATTACCCTTTCTACCAACACAGTTGGACTTCAGTAACACAGCAGCTTCCAGTAGAGGTAAGAGCTGCTTACCTCAAACCCCGCCCCCTTGTGATAGGCAAGTGTTTTTTTTTGTTTTGTTTTCTGTTTTCTTGTTTTTGTTTTTTTTTTAACCAAGGCAGGATTGATTGTGAGCCACTGCAGCAGACCTCTCCCCCAGAAGAGCCACAGAGGCAGCACAGCGCAAGCACCAAGTCTACTGATCAAACGGTGCCTCACAGCATCCTCTTCAGTTCTGGTGGAAATAGGACCAAGCTATGTTTTTTTTTCTTACTCTTTTTTTTCCTTTGGAATTGGGCTTATAGTTTTTGTTTTTTCATTTCCATTTCTCTTTTTTGGGGAATCAGGCTTGTTTTTTCACTTTATTTTTTCTTTCTTTGGGATTAAGCTTATAGTCTGTGTTATCACTTTTTTGTTGTTGTTCCTTTTCCTTCTGTCTCTCTTTGAATTAGGCTTTTTTTTTTTTTCCTTTTTCTTCATGCTTTTTTAAATAAAGGTCCAAACAGTCCCCACTGCAGGCAAGGAGGAACTCTGCAGGGGACTGACCAGTGGGAAAGAGAAGCCAAAACCCAAGAGCAGAGTGCACACAGCCTACACCAGAAACACTTCCTAAACTGCCAGGCCCTGAACAGTATATGACCTCTTTTTAATGTACTTAAAAATGTACTCTTTTTAATGTTACTCTGAGGTACAGGAAACAACAAACTTTCATAACCTGCTGCAAAAGAGAGAAACTTGGCCAAAATGACAAAATGGAGGAATTCTCCCTGAAAGAAAGGTCAGGAAGATATCACAGCTAGACACTTGCTCAAAGCAGATATAAGAACTATATCTGAACAAGAATTTAGACCAAGAGTCATAAGACTACTAGCTTGGTTTGAAAGAAGCATAGAAGAAACCAGAGAAACTCTTGCTGCAGAGATAAAGACCTAAAAACTAGTCAGGCTGAAATAAAAAAAAAAAAAATGCTGTAATTGAGATGCAAAACTGAATAAGATTACAATGAAGACTGAAGAGGCAGGCTAGAGAATAGGTGATATAGAGGGTAAAATCATGGAAAATAATGAAGCTATAAGAAGAGGGAAAGAAAAAGATCACAAAGGTAGACTCAGAAAACTCAGTGATTCCATAAAGAAAAATAATATCTGTATCATAGGAGGTGTAGAAGAAGAAGAGTGGGAAGAAGAAGGGAAGAAGGAGTGGACGGTAAAAAAAAATATTGAGATCATACCATGCATATTTTCAGACCACAAAGCTATAAAACTTGAAGTCAATCACAAGAGAAAATTTGGAAGGACCACAAATACATGGAGGTTAAAAAACATCCTACTAAAGAATGAGTCAACCAGGAAATTAAAGAACTTAAAAAATACATGGAAGGGGGCAGCCCGGGTGGCTCAGTGGTTTAGCGTCTGCCTTCAGCCCAGGGCGTGATCCTGGAGACTCGGAATCGAGTCCCACGTCGGGCTCCCTGCATGGAGCCTGTTTCTCTCTCAGCCTGTGTCTCTGCGCCTCTCTCTCTCTCTCTCCCTCTCTCTCTCTCTCTCATGAATAAATAAAATCTTTAAAAAAAATACATGGAAGCAAATAAAAATGAAAACATGACAGTCCAAAACCTTTGGGATATAGGAAAGGCAGTTCTATGAGGGAAATATAGAGCAATACAGGCCTTTCTCAAGAAGAAAAGTCTCAAATAGACAACCTAACCTTATACCTAAAGGAGGTGGGAAAAGTAAAGCAAATAAACCCTAAATCCAGCAGGATAAGAGTAATAATAAAGATTATAGCAGAAATCAATATCAAAATTAAAAAAAAAACACACAGTAGAACAAATCAATGAAACTAGGAGCTGGTTCTTGTTTTGTTTTGTTTAAAACAGAAGGAGAAGAGACAGAGACAAAGGCAGAGGGAGAAGCAGGCTCCATGCAAGGAGCCCAATAAGGGACTCGATCCCAGATCCTGGGATCATGCCCTAGGCCAAAGGCAGATGCTCAATCACTGAGCTACCCAGGCCTCCTAGGAGCTGGCTCTTAGAAAGAATTAACAAGATTGGTAAACTCCTAGCCAGACTTATCAAAAACAACAACAACAACAAACAAACAAAACTGAGATGTCCATTCTCACCACTGCTGTTCAACAAGTCCTAGCCTCTGCAAATCAGACAACAGAAAGAATAAAAGGCATCCAAATCATCAAGGAAGAAGTCAAACTTTCATTCTTCACAGATGACAGTATACTCTAGGTATAAAACTTGAAAAAGTCCACTAAAAAAATTGCTAGAACTGATATAAGAATTCAACAAAGCCACAGGATATAAAATCAATGCACAGAAGTATGTTGCATCTCTAAACACCAAGGATGAAGCAGCAGAAAGAAAAATCAAGGAATTGATTTCTCTTGGCAACTGGCTTACAACTGCACCCAAAACAATAAGATACCTAGGAATAATCCTTACCAAAGAGGTAAAAGATCTGTACTCTGAACACTGTAAAACACTTATGAGAGAAACTGAAGACACAAAGAAACAGAAAAGCATTCCATGCTCATGGATTGGAAGAACAAATACTGTTAAGATGTCTGTAACTCCCCACAGCAATCTACACATTCAACACAATTCCTATCAAAATAACACCAGCATTCTTCACAGAGCTAGAACAAACAATTCTAAAATTTGTATGAAACAAGAAAAAACCCTGAATAGCCAAGTAATGCTGAAAAGAAAACCAAAGCTGGAGGTATCACAATTCCAGACTAAGTTGCATTACAAAGCTGTAATCAAGACAATATGTTACTGGAAAAAAACAAAACAAAACAAAACAAAACAGAGATATAGAAAATGGAACAGAACCCAGAAATGGACCCTCAACTCTATGGCCAACTAATCTTCAACAAAGCGGGAAAGAATATCCAATGGAAAAAAAGTCTCTTCAACAAATGGTGTCGGGGAAATTGGACAGCCACATGCAGAAGAATGAAACTGGACCACTTTGTTACACCACACACACACACACGCACACACAATTCAAAATGGATGAAAGACCTAAATGTGAGACAGGAAACCATCAAAACCCTAGAGGAAAACACAGGCAGCAACTTCTGTGATCTCAGCCACAGCAACTTTCTACTAGACATGTCTCCAGAGGCAAGGGAAACAAAAGCAAAAATGGACTATTGGGACTTCATCAGGATAAAAAGCTTCTACGCAGGAAAGGAAACTAACAAAGCTAAAAGGCAACCTATGGAATGGGAGAACTTAACAAACTCAACACCCAAAAACCAAAAAAATCAGATTATGTTGGAAGATATTCTCAACGATCTCCCACATTTCCAAATCTAACTGCTCCTAGTCCAGGACAATAAATATTGTACACAATATTTATTACAAATATTTCAAGGATATTTGTATTGCAGACAATCTTGAAAAACAAAGATAATATCTACCTCCAGTGCAAAGAGTAGATTTGCTTGCAGCCCTGGAAGATACAGTGTCTCCTTTGCCATTATAGAAAATTAGATTTCCCTTAGTTCGGAGTTCTATTCTAACACACCCCACTGTGTATGCAGCATGCATCTGGACCCCTACATACTACCTCCATGTGATCTGGAAACAAGTAGAACTATGTTGACATGCAGATAACCATGCCATGAATAATAAAGTCCTTAGTCTCTGACCCAGGAGTCTTAGCATCTTCTACCAGCATCCATGAAACTGGGGCAAGCTAACTGTAAAGCTTTCAAGCAGAATAAAATATCAAACCTTTCACAGTTTTGGCAGATTATTTAAATAGGCAGTCTTCATCCATGTGTCAGTTGATAGATGCTTGGGCTGTTTCTATCATGTAGCTATTGTAGATAATGGTGCTATAAACATCTGGGTGCATGTATCCCTTTGAATTAGTATTTTTGTATTCTTTTGAGTAAATACCTCATAGTACATTACTGGATCATAGGGTAGCTTAAACTTTGAAGAACCTCCATACTGTTTTCCACAGTGGCTGCACCAGTTTGCATTCCCACCAACAGTGCCAAAGGGTTCCCCTTTCTCCACATAGCCAACACCTGTTGTTCCCTATGTTGATGAGTTTAGCCATTCTGTATTGTGTGAGGTGATAGCTCATTGTAGTTTTGATTTCTATTTCCCTGATGATCATGATGTTGAGCATCTTTTATGTCTGTTGACCATCTGTATGTCATCTTTGGAAAAAATATTAATGTCCTCTGCCCATTTTTTAATTAGGTAATTGTTTTTTGGGTGTTCAGTTTTATAAATTTTTTGTGTTCTGGATACTAGCCCTTTATCAGATATGCTGTTTTTGTTTTGTTGATTGTTTCCTTTGCTGTGCAGAAGCTTTTTGTTTTGATGAAGTCCCAACACTTTTTGTTTTTGTCTCCCTTGCCTCAGGAAACGGATCTAGAAGGAAGTTGCTATAGCCCATGTCAAAGAGGTTACTGCCTGTTTTCTCCTCTAGGGGTTTTATGGTTTCATACCTTATATGTAGGTCTTTAAACCACTTTGAATTTATTTTTGTGTATGGTGTAAGAAAGTAGTCCAGCTTCATTGTTTTGTATGTTGCTGTCCAGTTTTCTCAGCACCATTAAAGAGATGGTCTTTTTCCCATTGGATATTCTTTCCTACTTTCTGGAAGATTAATTAACCATATAGTTGTGGGCTTATTTCTGGGTTTTCTATTCTGTTCCATTGGCCTCTGTGTCTATATTTGTGCCAGTACCAAACCATTTTGATAATATAACTTTGTAATATAACTTGAAGTCCAGAATTGTGATGACTTCAGCTTTGCTTTTCTTTTTCAAAGTTGCTTTGGCTATTCGGGGTCTTTTGTGGTTCCACACAAATTTTAGGCTTCTTTTAGCTCTGTGAAAATGCTGGTATTATTTTGATACAGATTGCATTAAATGTGTAGATTTGAGTAATATAGACATCTTAATAATATTTGTTCTTCCAATCCATGAATATAATATGTCTTTCCATTTTTTGTGTCTTCTTCAATGTCTTTCATCAGTGTTTTATAGTTTTCAGAGTACAGGTCTTTCACCTCATTGGTTAGGTTTATTCCTATGTATCTTGTTTTTGGTGGAATTGTAAATGGGATTGATTCCTTAATTTCTCTTTTGAAGCTGCTTCATTATTGATGTAGAGAAATACAACAGATCACTGTAAATTGATTTTGCATCCTGTGACATTACTGAATTTGTGTATGAGTTCTAGCAGTTTTTGGGTGGAGTCTTTTCAGTTTTCTATATAGAATATCATGTCATCATGTGAAAGTTTTACTTCTTTCTTGCCACTTTGAATTCTTTTTATTTCTTTTTGCTGATTGTTGTGGCTAGTAATTCCAGTACTATGCTAAATAACAGTGGTGAGAATGGACATCCCTGTCTTGTTCCTGATCATAGAGAAAAAGCTCTCAGTTGTTCCCCATTTAGGAATCTATTAGGTATTTCATAGATGGCCTTTATCATGTTGAGGTATTTCCCTCTAAAGCTACTTTGTTGAGGATTTTTATCACGAATGGAATTTAACAAAGTGCAACATCCAGGCAATGATTTTTTGGGAGGGATTTGACACCAAAAGCAAAGTCAACAAAAGCAAAAATAAACAAGTGGGACAACATCAAATGAAAAGCTTCTGCACAGCAAAGGAAACTATCGACTAAAGGAAAAAGCAACCTATGAAATGGAGAAAATATTTACAAATCATATACCAGGTTAGGGTTAGTTAATATACAAAAAATATATAAAATATAAATAATACAACTCAGTAACAAAACAGAACAATCTGATTAAAATACGGGCAGAAGATCTGAACTGACATTTTTCCAAAGAAGTGTATGGATGGACAAAAGATATATGAAAAGGTGCTCGGCATCACTTATTCTCAGGGGAATGCAAATCAAAACCACACTGAGATATTACTTTAATAATAATAGCTGTTATCAAAAAGAGAATAGCAAATATTAGCAAGACTGTGAAGAAAAGGATATACTTGTGCACTATTGATGGGAATGTAAATTAGTGCAGAAATCATGAAAACAGTATGAGGTTCCTCAAAAAATTAAAAATAGAATCATTATATGATCCAGCATTCTACTTCTGGGTTGTTGGGGGAGGTCATCAGGAAGACATGCTGGTTAACTGACCCATGAATTGGAGCTGGCAATCACTCCCTACCTTGTCCTTAGAATATGAATTCCACTTGCTTTCCCCACTCCCAGAACCTGCCCCAAAGATACAGCCTTGAGTTAGTGAGGTGGTACGGAAATCAGCTGTATGGTGTGACTAAACCCAATCGATGTCTCTACATAAACTGTTAAGTTTGATGAGTAGATGCAGAAACCCACTCATCTGGCTGTCACCTGAGAGAAATCTTATATAGAAGTCCTCTTTGCTTATTAAAACTGCCACCTACCAATCTAGAATGACCTCTTTCTTTGGTCTTCCCCTGCCCTCCATGTACAGGGACAAGTCTGATTATACCAACAATTGCTTAGCCAGTCCAGAGACTGAAGAAATTGGCCTTGGAATTGAGATGTCCATGGGGGAAATCCTCAGTTGGCTATCGACCTCTATGTGGGGAGGGGGCCATATGTCAGATGCTTGTGGACTGCCATGTGAGTACAGGAACACCCCCAAAATGCTAGCTGCTTTAATGGGGTTTTGAGGAACTGCACATAGTGCACTCAGGCAAAAAAAGGGAAACATTGCTACACAGTGGGCTGGACTCCACTCTGAGTGGTTGCTGAGCTAGAGGCTGAAGCTCAAGTTAGAAGAGCTGAGCTGATCTAAGAACATATGAGTGTCTACTACTGTGTTAGACTTGGGGCTGGCAGACAAGCTAGGAGAGCAGGATAATAAGTGAGAGACTTTAGTGTCATGTTTGCAAAGCAAGGAGAGCACAAGAGGCCCCAGTTTAAGATCTAGGTACTTGTGACAAAGCCTGATTAGGACACCAGGAGGTGGAATCTCTGGGAAAGTGATCAAAAAGAGGAGGATGTTGTGGTGAATAACAGTGAAATAGACAAAATACCTGATGCAGGCCAACTCACAATACAAAGCAAAATTTTAAATACGTTACCCCCAAATTCCTGGTAAACTTGCATTCTTTCCTTGTCCTTGGTAAATCTTACCATGTCTTTGAAATATAAACACCTCAACAGATAACTGAAACACTGCCCACAGAAACTGAAGAAGAAAAAGCAGGGTGGGGGGCACTTTTTAAAATACAGCTTGCCCTACAAGTTCCCTTACTCAAAAATCTAGTCTATAACCTCCATAAGATCACATATATTAGAAAAAACTCCAGCCATGTGAGTGGGTACCTGATTCATGACTAGAATTATGGAATGAAAGCTGTGGGGTTTCTGTTTGTCTTTCTGTATGTTTATATACATCTATGAATTTATGTACATTAAGAAGAAAAAAGGAGGTTTTTTTTTAAAGATTTATTTATTTATGATAGACATAGAGATAGAGAGAGGCAGAGAACACAGGAGGAGGGAGAAGCAGGCCCATGCCCAGAGCCTGATGTGGGACTCGATCCCGGGACTCCAGGATCACGCCCTGGGCCAAAGGCAGACGCTAAACCGCTGAGCCACCCAGGGATCCCAAGAGTTTTAATACCAAAAGTACATTAGTACAAAATTGGAATTTGGGTTTTTCCCTGTTAAAAGAACAAAGTTTTCTTAGATTATTGACCTGCTTTTAATAAGAAATTGTAAGCAAGTTTTTCTTCACTTTTAATGTAATCTGCCTAGAAAACAAAGGCTTTTTTTTTTTTAAAGATTTATTTATTCATGAGAGAGAGAGAGAGGCAGAGACACAGGCAGAGGGAGAAGCAGGCTCCACATAGGGAGCCTGACGTGCGACTCGATCCCAGGTCTCCAGGACCACGCCCTGGGCCAAAGGCAGACAGCAAACCACCGAGCCACCTGGGGATCCCCAAAAACAAAGATTCTATCTTGTCTTTACCAGAGAATTGCTTTAAAAAGCCAAGTCTTCTCTATTAAAAGAACGAAGTTTTTTTTTTTTTTTTTTTTTTACAACTATTTAACTTTTTGTATACAATAAATCTCATGAGAAGCATTACCAAATAAGTGATGCTAAACTTTCCTTAGGGTGTATTTGTGTGGAATGCCTAAAAGTCTGATATGGCCTGGTACAATGTTATCAGTCACGCTTTTAAAATGTTTGTCACAAAAATAACCAAATTCCCTTGTCAACTGCATTAGAATGACTCTCACCAGATCTTTATCCATGGCCATTTTTAAGTCTTCTGTCATTTATAGACAGTTACTGCTTTACTTAGATGCTTTGGTAAAAAATGTTCTTGCACAAGTGCTTCATCTTCAGGAGATTCATGGGACTTTGAAAGGTTTCTGATAAGATCAATTTGCTTTATATGGGAGGAACAATAAGGAGCCTTTCAAGTGCTTCCCCAAGGTTACCTGCATAACCCAGCACTGTCATTTGATGGTAGCCCACAACCCACCTCTGTCCTCTTTCCCCACATAAGTAAAATAGGCCCATCACATTGATGACATAACGTTAATGCGAATATGTGCCTCTGCTGCAAGACACTCTGCAGGCTTTGGTGAAACATCTGCAAGGGAGAGGCTGGGCAGTGAATCTATAAAAATTCAAGGCTCAGGCACTGCTATAAGGTTTTAAGAATCATTTGGTCAGGTAAGATGGATGTTGCCCCCAAAGCTATGATTCCTAAGGTGCCAGCTTTTTCAACCCCCAAGAATGTGAAAGAGGTACAAGCCCTTACACAGATTTTGGAGGACTTTCAATCCTTACCTTGCACAGTGCCTTCATCCCATTCAAACTGCCATCTACTGACTTGGAATGGCCTCCTCTCTTTGCTCTCTCCCTGCCTTCTATGAATGGGGACCAGTTTCAGATTACACCTGGGAAGCTCCCAAGGAGCAAACCAACATGGATATTTAGCCTGAGGAAATGAAAACACTACCTCATAAAAATATCTATACCCCCACAATCATTGCATTCCTTATAATAGCTGTGACATGGAATAACCTAAATGTCTGTTCATCAACAGATAAAGGGATAGGGGCACCTGGGTGGCTCAGTTGGTTAAGTGTCTGCCTTTCAGCTCAGATCATTATGCGGGGCCTGAGACTGGCCCTGTGTTGTGGTCAGGCTCCCTGCTGGGAGCAGAGGGAGTCTGCTTCTCCCTCTCCCTCTCCCCCCAGTGCATGCTTTCTCTCTCAAATAAATATTTTTTAAAAAACCTATAAATGGATAAAGATGATATCACACACACATACACACACAAATGATGGAAAATTATTCATCCTTCATCCATATAAAATAAAATCTTGCCATTTGGAACAAGATGGATAGACCTTAAGGGCATTATGCAATGTGAAATAAAGTTAGATAAAACTCACAAATACCATATAATCTCGCTTGTATGTGAAATGCAAAAACAAACAAGCAACCAAACTTATAGATATAGAGAACAATGACAAGAGACTGGTCACTGGTAGTGGCCAGGGGTGTGAGGATCAAAAGGTACAATCTTCCAGTTATAAAATAAGACCTGAGGATATAGAGCATGGTGACCATAGTTAATAACAGTGTATTATATAAAAGAATACCTCACTCTATTGTGCTTCACTGTATTGTACTTTGCAGATACTGCCTTTTTTTTTTTTAACAAATTAAAGGCTTATGGCAACCCTGAGTTGAGCAAATCTATTAATGTATTTCTCCAACAGTATTTGCTCACTTCCTGTCTTTGTGTCCCATTTTGGTAATTTTCACAGTATTTCAACTTTTTCATTATTATTGTATTTGTTATGGTAATCTGTAATCACTGATACTTGATGTTACTGTTGTAATTGTTCTGGGGTGCCAAAAACTGCACCCATATGACATAGACTTAGTTGATAAATGTTGTGTGATTATTCCACTGACCAGCCATTCCTCCCTTTCCCTCTCCTCAGGCCTCCTTATTCCTTGAGTCTCAACACTCTTGAAATCAGGCCAGTTAATAACCCTGCAATGACCTCTAAGTGGTCAAGTAAAAGGCAGAGTTGTATGTATCTCACTTTAAATCAAAAGGCAGAAATGATTAAGCTTAGTAAGGAAGGCATGTTGAAAGCCAAGACAGGTTGAAAGCTAGGCCTCTGGCACCAAACATTCAAGTTGTGAATGCTAAGGAAAAGTTCTTGAAGGAAATATAAAGTGCTACTCCAGTGAATACCAATGATAAGAAAGCAAAGCAGCCTATTGATGATACAGAGAAAGCTTCAATGGTCTGGATGGAAGATGAAAGCAGCCACAACATCCCCTTCAGCCAAAGCCTAATCCAGAGCAGGGTTCTCACTCTCCTCAATTGTAAAAGGCTGAGAGACAGGAGGAAGATGCAGAAGAAAATTTGAAGCTAGCAAAGTTGGTTTATGAACTTTAAGAAGCCACTTTCATAACATAAAAGTACAAGATGAAGCAGCATCAAGTTACCCAGAAAATCCAGCCAAGACAATTAATGATTAATTAAGATGGCTACACTAAATAACAGATCTTCAATGTAAATGAAATAGCCATCTATTGGAAGAAGATGCCATCCAGGACTTTCAGGCTAGAGAGAAGTCAATGCCTGGCTTCACAGCTTCAAAGATCAGGGTGACTCTCTTGTTAGGGGCTACTGCAGCTGGTGACTTTAAATTGAAGCCAATGCTCATTTGCCATTTTGAAAGTCCTAGGGCCATTAAGGACGGTGTTACTCTGCTTATGCTTTATCAATGGAACAACAAAGCCTGGATGACACATCTGTTTATAAGATGGTTTACTGAATGTTTTAAGCTTGTTATTGATACTTACTGCTCAGAAAGATGATCCTTTCAAAAATAGCACTGCTCATTGACAATGTACTTGGTCACCCAAAAGTTCTGATGGAGATATATAATAAAATTAATGTTATTTTTGTTAATACAATATCCATTTTGCTGCTCATGGACCAGATTAACTTCAACTTTCAAGTCTTATTAAGAAATCCATTTATAAGGCTAGAGCTGCCAAAGATAGGACTCTTATGATAGATCTGGGCAAAATAAAGGGAAAACCCTTTGGAAAGGATTCACCATTCTAGATGCCATTAAGAACATTCGTGATTCATGGGAAAAGGTCAAAACATCAATATTAACAGAAGTTTGGAGGAAGTAACTGCAGGTGTGATGGAAATAACAAAAGAACTAAAATTAAAAGTGGACCTGAAGATGTGACTGACTTGTTGCGATCTCATTGATAAAACTTGAATGGATGAGTTGCTTCTTATGGATGAACATGGAAAGGATTTTCTTGAGAAAGAACCTACACTTGGTGAAGATGTTATAAAGAGTGTTGAAATGACAACAAAGGCTTAAAATATTATATAAACTAAGTTGATAAACCAGCAGCAGGGTTTGGAGGATTAACTTTGAATTTGAAAGATGTCAGTAAAATGGTTTAAAACAGCACTCTGTGCTTCAGAAACATTAGTGAAAAGAAAAGTATTGATGCAAGGAACTTCATTGTTGCCTGTAAGAAACTGCCACAGCCACCCAACCTTCAGCAACACCATCCTCATCAGTCAGCAGCCATCAGCAGCAAGGCAAAAAGATTACTACTCCTTGGTAGTATTTTTTTTTTTAAGCAACAAAGTATTTTAAAATTAAGGTATATACATTGTGTTTTTAGATATAATTCTATTGTACACTTAATAGACTGTAGTATAGTGTGAACATTACGTTTACATGCACTGGAAACCAAAAAATTCATTTGACTTGCTTTGACATTCACTTTATTGCAGTGGTCTAGAACTGGACCTGCTATATCTCTGAAATATGCTCGTATTTAAAAGTTGCTAAGAAAGTATATCTTAAAAGTTTTTACCAGCAGCCCAGGTGGCTCAGCAGCTTCAGGCCGCCTTCAGCCCAGGGTGTGATCCTGGAGACCCAGGATGGAGTCCCATGTCTGGCTCCCTGTGTGGAGCCTGCTTCTCCCTCTGCTTGTATCTGTGCCTCTCTCTGTGTGTGTCTCTCATGAATAAATAAAATCTTAAAAAAAAAAGTTATCACAAAAAAGAAAAAAATTGTGGGATGAGCGTAACTATATAGTTAACAAATCATTACACTGTACACCTGAAACTAACTTATGTCAATCATATCTCAATAAAATTTAACTTAGAAAGCATTTTATTTTATCCATTCATTCATTCATGAGAGAGAGAGAGAGAGAGAGAGAGGGGCAGAGGCACAGGCAGAGGGAGAAGCAGGCTCCATACAGGGAGCCCAATCCAGACCAATCAGGGGTCTCCAGGATCAGACCCTGGGCTAAAGACAGCGCTAAACAGCTGGGCCACCGGGCTGCCCGAAAGCATATTTTTAAATAGAAACCATAGTAATAACAGCTGCAAGCAAGATCTACAGATTAATGAAAATTAGTAAAACTCCACGGTGAAAGAGGGCATTTGCATAATCTCAAATTATCTCCCTCAAAATATTTATTAATATGCTGGCGGGGCACCTGGGGCGGGGGGGGGGGGGGGCTCAGTTGTTGAGCATCTGTCTTTGGTTCAGCTGGTGATCCCGGGGTCCTGGGATCGAGTCCCACATCAGGCTCCCTGCATAGAGCTCCCTCTACCTGTGTCTCTGCCTCTCTCTCTCTCTCTCTCTCGTGAAAAAATAAATAAAATCTTAAAAGAAAAAAAAAAGGCAGGGGAGCATTTATAGATTGTTATAATGCTATCCCTCACTTCCTTGAATTTCTTCTGGGTTACGAGCCAAACCTGATCTGTAATTTACTAAAGAAAAACTGAGCCAGGCATTAGCCAGAAAGTAATGAATTAGTCATAGGTGTAGTGTGGTCCTTGAGGAGGACGGAGGGCTTGAATCCCTATAAGGTGATTCCTTTACACATCCGTAAGTAATTGGGGTTAGTTTAATAAAATCAGCTCCCTGCGATCTGGGCCAAGACTGAAATCACTAGCACATATCGGAATCTTGTGTACAATATCATAATGTGCATAAATTAGGAAACCAATTTATTTAGACTTTCCAATATATTTAGAAAGCCTATTATATACATTTAACCACCTGTCAGCTAACGCCTCCATTAGAGCCGGCTTCAACTTTCACCAGCGCAAAGAACCAAAAACACCCACAAGGGGTTGATCACTCAGCCTGCACAGCCATTAGCTCTCAACGTCCCCACCTGTTTTCAGGGTTGTTCATTGTTGGGCTCCACAGGTCTAACTTCGGCAAGAGCCCAAGGTGGTTTTTTTCTGTGAACATTAACGACAACATTGAGGTTGAGCTCCTGCCTTCGGCCTAGGGTGTGATCCTGGAGACCCGGGATCGAGTCCCACGTCGGGCTCCCTGCATGGAGCCTGCTTCTCCCTCTGCCTGTGTCTCTCATAAACAACATCTTAAAAAAAAAAAAAAAAAAGATTTAATTAAAAATTAAAGACAACGTTGAGGCCCAGCCTTGTCACGGGGCCTTCTCAAGAGAAGCCCCAGGGAAGGAGCCCAAGGTTTCCTTCAAACCACCCGCACACCGGTACCCCCAGGCCGGCCTCCGCGCGTCGTGGATGAGGAGACGCCAACACAGGGCTCTGCGAGGACAGTGGTGGTGGGGGGGTGTGGGGGCCACTCGGTACCACACTGACCAGGCCGCTTCGCACCGCCTCACCCTCCGCCGCAGTGAAGGCGCCGCGGGGCCTGAGGGACTCCACGTTCCCAGAACGAGGCCGGCGTCACCCACGGGCCTTGAACGCGCGCGCCTGACGTCCTGCGTCTCTCCGCTTGTTGACGCAGGACGCACGCACGCACGCACGCACGCAGGACCCGCCGAGCCTGGCCGGCCTAGCCCTCCGGGCACTGCGCTGGCGCGAGCTCAGGCACACAGGCGCCACAGCAGAGACGGTTGGTGATTGGATGAGGCCCCGGCGTGGGGGGGTCGGTCCGGGCGGTGCGGGGACGCCGCTGCGAGGCCGCTGTTGAAAGACGCAGCCCTGGCCGCGTGGCTCTCACGCAGAGCGCCCGGAGGCCAGAGGTTGAGGCCCGGAGGGGGAAGCAACGGCGTCGGCGGCTGGGGCCGGCGAGCCCCGGGCCTGCGGCTCGGTCTCCCGCCTGTAGGACAGGAAGGCCGATTTTGGTGGGTGGGAGTTGGGCTCGGGAGCGGGCCGTTGAGGGTCTCGTGTTTTTGTGTTTTTTCCTTTTCCCCCTGAACCCCCCCCTTCCCGAGTGGATGTGGGGGCTCTCCCTGCCGACCGCGTTGACCCTTCTTTACCCTTTGTGGCAGAGCTTTGGAAGGTGCGTAGGAGGGACGAGCCCCGTGCCTGTGGAGACTCTAGTCAGAAAACAGTCATGACAGCAGTTACAGAGATTTCGTTTTAGGTCGTGTGTGTTTAAGCCATTTAGGGGAATCTATATTTTTAATTTCGGAATATTTTTATCTAGTTCTTTGTTTTTGTTTTGTGTGTGTGTGTGTGTGTGTTCTGCCGAATTTGTAGGTGAGAAAATGTCTGGCAACAACGACTGGTTTCAGAGTTCCCGGGTCCCTAGCTTCGCTCAGATGCTGAAGAAGAACTTGCCAGTTCAGCCCTCAGCCCAGACGGTAACTACGCCCACAGGATATTCTTCAGAAAGTCACAGCCTGTCGAATATGGCTTCCAAGGTTACGCAAGTGACGGGTACGACTACTTTTTCGTTTGCAGTAACTATTACTTCAGTACTTTAGGATTCTGGGATGGCCAAGGAGGACTCTTGAGCTTCCAATTTAAATGTTGCCTAGATCTATATCCCATCTACCAGTACCAGTGGCTGTTTCCCATCTGGAACTCCAGTTTGGACACTGTGAAAGAAACCCTTCTTGGGGCTCAGTTACTCTTTATTAACTGTTCACCCGCTTCAAGCATGTCTTGCCTTTTTTTTTTTTTTTTTTAAGATTTTTTAAAATTTATTTATTCATGAGAGACAGAGAGGCAGAAAGAGAAGCAGGCTCCATGCAGGGAGCCCTGGGCTGAAGGCGGCGCTAAACCGGTGAGCCACCAGGGCTGCCCTGTCTTGCCTTTTTGAGGTGAGGTTGTGTTAGCCCCTTCAGGGCAGGGACAGGACTTCTGGTTTCTATTACACGTATCGCTTAGCTAATTACAAAGCAGGGACTAACACTTGAATTTAACGTGAAAAGTGATGTAAAATAGTGAATAGGATACAGAATGATCTTAGTCCGTCTGTGCCTTTAGTCCAGGCCTTAGTGACATAATGTGTGGGGAAAAAAAAGGCTTTGAGAGCCTTGACATCATTAAAAAAAACAAGGCTTTGAAGACCTTGACATTATTAAAATTCTGTGATTCTTTGACAGTGATAGCACTTATTTGCAAAAATGGTTTTAGTACGCCGAAAAGGTTTGTTTATGCATCAACAGGTTACACTCCTCAGCTGTGTCAAAATTTTTTAATAGACACTTACTTGTAATGAACACATACACCTAGATGTATCAGGGATAATCTTCCACTTTAGAAGAGGATTTAGTTAAAAAAAAAAAAGAATTTAGTGCTTTTGATTTTTTTTTTTTTAATTTTACTGAACTGACAACTGTAAATATTTATTTTTAGGTAATTATCCAGAGCCATTGCTTTCCAAAGGTCTTTCATCTATTTCAAATCCTGTCCTTCCTCCAAAAAAAATACCTAAAGAGTTCATAATGAAATACAAACGTGGAGAGATAAATCCTGTGTCAGCTTTGCACCAGTTTGCACAAATGCAGCGGGTTCACCTTGACCTTAAGGAAACAGTAACAACAGGCAAGTGCAAAGTTGTATCTGGTTATTACAGTACTGGAAGAGGTTTTCCTGTTAAAAGCAGAGCATATAAGTAGTACTGAATTTGATTATTTTCTGTATTCACGTTTGTGTATGGCTGGTTGAACTGAAATCCCATCAGCCACATGGGTTATTGTCAGGTGTAAATAGTTGTAGACTAAACACACTTTTGAAGAGTTGTTAAATATTTGAACTATGATTAGAAGGATTTTGTGATATTGATACCTAACACAATTATGGTCTAATTTAGCCTCTGAAATTCAGGGTTCAGAGGTGAAAATAGCACTTACATGAGATACTCCATCTGTAGACTTGTCTGTGACTATTTTCTCCATTCTCCTTTAAACTACAACCCCGCTCCCCCACCAACCTGTGGAAGTCTATATAGTACAGATCAAGTAAAATGCAAAAAGGCAGCTTCTGATCTCTTTTCCTTATGACCTGTGATTAGAAAGAACTTTATAGAAAAAAAAAAAAAGAACTTTATAGGAAAGTGGAGGGTTAAGAGAATAAGTGTTCTCGGTAGACATGGATGGGGTAAAAGTATGAGACTCAAAGAAACACAATCCTTTATGTACGATTTTGTGTGTGTGTATCTTTGTATATATACAAGACATCAAGTAGTTTTTAAAATTTTCTCTTACCGATGCTAACTTTTGCCAGTACAGTCTCAAGGCATCTTTGCTAAAGAATTTTAAGTTTTTTGAGATTTTTAGCTAAGATTGTCATAGGGAGGTCGAATTTCCAGGCCGTGATTTTGGACAAAATGACAGTAAACAGGTGACAGAAATAGAATTTTAATATAGAAGGTGGAGTTTTCTTAGGTCAGATCACTATCGGTTGGATTACTTCATGGTCAGTACTGTGGACTTAATTTTTGTGTCACTAGTTTTCTAGTGACACAAATATTCTTCTCAGACTATTAGAAAATGTAAACTATTGGTCACGGTAAGAAAAAAAATGTGTAAGGGCAAATCTTTATTCATCTGAGCAGAAGCTACTCAAAAACACAATCATTGATTAGTAATGATATTCACTTTGTGTGCATAGTACTAGTTGGATAATCTGAATCAGGTTTAGTGATGGGACAAGAGTATCAGTATTTTTAACAACTCTACAGGTGATTTAGGTGTATCCTAAAGTTTGAAAACATGCAGTGTGATGGGATGAACTTAAAGACTCAGCACTCTGATGCAGAGTACTTAATTAACAAATTGGATGTGTGCTGTCTTACATAGTAAAATCATCTGGGCCACTAATTCAATACACAAAATATTCTCAGGTTTTGTAAATTTGGATTAGAACCTAGGTGATCATAAGGAAGGAACTTGGGAAACTGAAGTCCTAGATAGAGGAAAGCAGTTTACTCAGATGCAGTCAGGAGTTGCTTGTAAAACCTTGATGTACATCTCAGTCAAAGTTAGTGTAATATTTGAAAATGATGACAAGGCTTATGTGGAGTGACATTGTACCTAGCCATCCATAACCAGAGTAGAGTCTTAAATTAACAAGGCTTTTTAAAGTCTAAATAACAAGTAAAACTTGAACTGAAAAAATCTTTGCCTTATAAATACAGATAATTCCATTTCATTTTTCATTAGGCAAAAATATGAAAACTAGGTAAAAGTAATTGTGTAAAGGTAATCCTAGGAATTTTGGATGGCTGGACATTCCTTTTAAATCTTTAGCATATCTTCTGTATTATTTATGTTTCGGTTTTCTTTGTGGATTCTCTCCCCTCCACTTGCCTTCAAGGGTATGGTTGCGTGAATTGCTTACCATAACACCCTGGTAAGTTCACAAGATTTCTGCAAAGGGATCACTTTTATTCTGGAACTTACTAAGAATATCAAAGCACTCAGAAGGTGGGAGAAATTCAACTTTATTGGTACTGAATTTCAAAAGAAGAGCGATGTTGCCAGAGGCTCCACATTTTTTACCTCTCATTGGTAATTTGGTAGATATTTGGATGCTTATTATTGCCAGGTTTCATTAAACAAGACACTGTTTCTATGTACAATCTGTACTTTAAAGCTTTCTCTACTGTTCATGCCGAATATGGAGCTAATCTGGCTGCTCAGTTCTGTTCCTCAGAACTAATTTAGGGGCTCATCCAGCTTTAGGTTTAACTTGCATTAGCTCTAAAAAACCAAACAGAAAACTGATAGGCCAGGATGATTTTTCACAATTTTTGTAGTGGGTTATTTTTCTATATAAAAATGTCATTTGTAAGTTCATACTGTGAATTATGTAGCATTCATTCCGACTTATTTTTAAAGGTAATGTTATGGGACCTTATTTTGCTTTTTGTGCTGTGGTGGATGGTATTCAATATAAGACTGGACTGGGACAAAATAAAAAGGAGTCTAGATCGAATGCAGCAAAATTAGCTCTTGATGAGCTTCTACAATTGGATGAACCTGAACCAAGAATTTTAGAAACATCAGGTAATTACTCTTAATTATAAAGTATTTGTAAAATTTGTGTTTTTCCAGGAGTCACCTGAAGGATTTGTTAATGAAGAGTTATTTGGCAACTACAGGATAGAGCTAGCAGAACTTATTTCCTTCCATTGCTATCTGATTGCTGTGACATACTAAATACTAGTTAAAATGCTCTTATATAGGGTATTAAAAGTATACTTATGGTCAGAGTCCTGAGTAATGCATGGAATTGTTGAACACTATATTGTGCACCTGAAGTTAATGTATATTCATCATACTGGAATTAAAAATAAAAATAGCAAAGTGAAAAATAAAAATATTTTATATAAAAGAAAAATGCTCTTGTATTTTTCAGCATCATAAGCTATAAATATGTTGGCTGAATTGTCTGATAATTTGTCAGATTCTCAGTAGCTTCATATCTAGAAACTTGATTTTTTTTCTGTGATTTATTGGATTCTTACTCTCTTAATACTGTGCATTTAATGCTTAAGAGTTTTTAAATACAATTTTTGTGAAGTTTGTCTATATTAAGTTCATGGCAGTTACCATTCTATTTTCTGTCTATATGAATTTGACTACTGTAGGTACCTCACGTGGAATCCTGTAGTATTTGTCTTTTCATGGCTTGCTTTTTTTCCACTTAATATGTCCTTACAGTCCAATCTACATTGTAGCATATGTCAGAATTTCCTTCCTTTTTAATGCTGTGTGTATATACCAACCACATTTTGTTTATCCATTGATGGATACTTGGGTTGCTTCAACTTTTGGCTATTGTGAATAATGCTGTTATGAACGTAGGTGTACTGATATCTCTGTGACATTCTAGTTTCAGTTCTTTGGGTTTTATACCTAGAAGTGGAATTGCTGGATCATATGGTAACTTTTTTTTTTAAAGAACTGCCATATTCTCCATATTGACTACACCATTTTACATTCCTACCTACAGTGCACAAGGATTCCGGTTTTTCCACATCCTCACCAATACTTGTTACTTGCTGTTTTTTTGTTTTTTTGTTTTTTTTTTTAATAGTAGCCATTTTACTGGGGATGATGTGCATCCCATTGGGGTTTGATTTGCATTTTCCTAATGATTAATAATGGTGAGCATTTTCTCATGTGCCATTTGTATATTTTCTTAAGAGAAATGTCAGAATTTTTCCAATTTCTGAAAGGATTTGTTGGGTTTTAAGAGTCTTCTATACAGTAGTTTCCTCTTTATTCACAGTTTCATTTTGCCTGGCTTCAGTTACCTGTGGTCAGCTGTGGTCTGGAAGCAGATGGTCTTCCTTCTGATGATATGTCAGGTCATTAGTAGCCTATGTCACAATACCTATGTATTCACTTCATTTCATCACATTTTATCTCACGTTATTATAAGAAGGGTGAATACAGTAAGATATTTTGAGAGAGACTATATTCACATAATTTTATTCCAGTATATGTATTATTTGTGTTATTCTATTAATCTTTTACTGTGCCTAATTTAAAAATTAAACTTTATCATAAGGATGTATATGGTATATAAAGGGTTTGATATTATCTCTGGTGTGACTAATCAAAAGAGGGGAGGACTAATGTGTATTCTGGATATCAATCACTTATCAGATATGTGATTTGCAAATATTTTCTCCCTTTTTGTGATTTGCATTTTTACTCTGTTCATAGTGGGTTTTGATTCACAAAAGTAATTTTGATAAAGTCCCAACTTTTTCTTTTTTTTTTTTTCTTGTACTTTTAGTGCCCCATTCAGGGGACTGTTGCCAAATCCAGTGTCTTCATCAAGCTTTTATCCTGTTTTCTTCTAAAAGTTTTCACCCTTAATGTTTGTATCTTCGAAGCATATTGAGTTAATTTTTGTATATAGTGTTAGGTAGGAGGTCCATCTTCAATCTTTTGCATGTGGATACCCAGTTTTTCCAGCATCATTTATTGAAAAGACTGCCCTTTTTCCCTTTTGAATGATACTGGCCCCCTTGTCAAGAATCATTTAATAAATATGTGAGAATTTATTTCTGGGTTCTCGGTTCCATTGGTCTATGTGTATGCCATTACTCTAATGTTTTGATTTAATGTCACTTTGTATTAAGTTTTGAAATCGGGAAGTGTGAGTCCTCCAACTTTGTTCTTTTTCAAGATTATTTTGCCTGTTTGTGTATGGTGCAGGCCAACTTGTGCAGTCACATTTTCTTTGTTGAAATTATTTGTGCTTAATAAACAAGGTTTAATATTTTTGGTTTTCATTCTACCTGAACCCAACTCTAAGTAAATGGAAAAAAAAAATAATCTTTTTCTGAGTTTTTAAAGTTCTATTTTTCTATAGTCCAGAATGTATGTGTCTAATTATAGTTCTCCTTTGCCTAATTAATGTGAACTGCAAATAACATTGTTAGTCTTTCCTTACTAATTTTGATATATTAAGTCAGTATTTCATCTTACTCAAAATTAAGTCCGGAGTAGTAGTTTTTTTTGCTTCCTTTGTTTTTATGAATGATTCTCAGGAGATACTAATTACTTTAGTTGAACTTTTGCTCCTGGAACCTCTTCATTTAAACTTTTCTGATCTTTTTATTTGTTTCTTTGGTTTAGTGTCATGTTCTTTTTTTGTTTTCCTCAGTTCCCTAACTTGGGATCCAAATCGGAAAGCCATTGCAAAGAATGGGACAAGCTTTGAAAACTCTGAATGTAGTATCCCGCTAGGAAAAATGATAACTTTTACTTATTAAATTTTAATAAGATACTAATTTTAAGTGTTTTACATAGTATTACTGTAAATAGAAAATTGTTCATGAGCATCTGAAACAAGGTTCATTTTAAATACTTTTAGGATTGTGGCATCTGTGATAATGCAAAGTATATAACAGCATAAGATTAGGAAATCCAGAACTGTGTGTATATAATTTCAACATAGGAAAGACCTTTATCAAGGATGAGCTATGGATATTTGATGGGTTGGAGTTGGCAGAACTATACAGAAAAAAATAATCATTCTCAGACTGCTATTTATTATAGAATAATAAGGTAGGTATCTGCTCTTTGGAACATTGATGTTTTATGTTTCTTTATGTTTTTTATTTACAGGTCCTCCTCCTATCCCTGCAGAACCTGTTGTTTCACCTGAACCAGCATATGTCTCAAAAGTACATTATGGTAGGAAAGTCCCTTATGATCTTTTTTAGTAACCCAATAAAGAATTATAATTAAACATGTATTAAAATATGCTTAGATATGAAAATATATACTACTATTTTATTATTCAAATCTGTAACACTTCTACAAAGAGGAGACTTTCCTTTTATATTGTGCTAAAAAAGAGAAATAAGGAGCGGAAGAAGAAAGGTTGAAGAAAATTTGAAGAAATGACTTTTTTTCTATAAGGGAGTGGTTCATCAATTTCATATAGCTGCTCTTTTGAAATGCTTTGGTAGGCTTGTCATTAATAAAAACCAATGGCTTTCTGATGCTTAATGGTTGGGGGTTTTATTTTAAATAATTGTTTACTTTTTTTTTTTAAGACTTTATTTTTTCATGAGAGACACACAGAGAGAGGCAGGGACACAGAGGAAGAAGCAGGCCCCACGCAGGAAGCCCAACGTGGGACTCGATCCTGGGTCTCCAGGATCATGCCCTGGGCCGAAGGCAGATGCTCAACCACTGAGCCACCCAGGCATCCAATAATTGTTTACTTTTAATGGCAGTTATTTGTCACTCAAGCTCAAGAAAACTGCAATTGCAGTTACTAGTTGTATGACCTACAATCAGCTACTTCTCTATGCATCTTAATTTTTTCATTTATAAAATGGCTATAACAGTAATTACCTCAAAGGGTACTTATGAGAATTTAATGAATTCATTCATGTAGAATACTTAAATCAGTGCTAGTAGATACTTCCTAAATAGTAACTTTTTTTTTTTTTACAACATTTTGTCATATTTGACATTGTATGGTAGTAGTTGTATACATTTCTTATCGGATCATAATTCTCTGAAAGTCAGGAAATTATTTCTACATTGCCTACACAATAGTTAATACTACAGACTTCAAAGTTTAGAGTATTTACAGAATTAAAATGAAAAAATACCCTTCTCTTCTAGGTCTAAAGATGAGGGTTTAAAAAACAGGAGGACCTGTAAATAAAAACATAAAGAAACATGAAACATCAATGTTCCAATTTATGCCTATTCAGACTTGGGTTGTCCATTGTCAGTCTTTTTTTTTTTTTTTTTTTCCTCCATTATCATTATAAAACAGAAAATCTGTGCTTTTGTGAACTTGTTTGGAGTAAAAGAACAAACAGACCAGGGAAATAGACATATTCAAATGACAAAATCCATCAAAGTTCAATACAGTAATTTAACAATCATAAGAATTGGTGAAAAGAAGGGAAGTGAGGGTTGAATCCAGCAACAATCATCCCTTAATATGGGGACAGGGCTCTAGTGTGTCATTTCAGCCTCTGGGCAATTTTAATTAATGGCAGGACAGAATCTCTGGTCAGTAACTGACAATATAGATTAATATACCCTGAGAAAACAGACCAATCTGTGAGGAAGGAAGAACACATAATTAACAGTGTGTTTAAAAAAAATACATGATTAGAGTCAGGTTTTAGTAGGCTCAGACACGAGTCAAGTTGTCATAAAAGGGAGAGCAAACTCATCCTTCAAGCTAATGGGTAAACACAGGAGTTGGATGTTACTCCCTTTGAAAAAAAAAAAAAAACAAAAAAAAAAAACGATTTTAGACCCACAGTAATTTCCAGGACAGATCCTATTTGGCCAATTAGAGAGAGTATTGGTATTACACAGACTGTGTGCTTTGCCCTATTTCTCACTGACCATATTTCATGAAAAATAATATTTTGGGGCACCTAGGTGGCTTAGTTGGTTAAGCGTCTGCCTTTGGCTCAGGTCATGATCTCAGAGTCCTGGGATTGAGTCCCACTCTGGGCCCCCTGCTCAGCAAGGAGTCTGCTTCTCCCTCTGCCCTTCCCACCACCAATTCTCTCTCTCTCTCCCTCCCCCCCCCCATAAATTAAAAATAAAATCTTTAAAAAATGATATTTTGAGGTGACTGGGTAGCTCAGTCAGTTAAGCATCCAACTCTTGATTTAGGCTCAAGTTATGATCTCTGGGTTGAGAGGTGGAGCTCCACACTGGGCTCCACACTAAGTGTGGAGCCTGCTTAAGCTTCTCTCCCTTTGCACTTCCTGCCCTGTCTGCAATAAATAAATACAAATTTTTAAAGTGGTATTTTGGCTCTGAGGATAGGTTCAGGTGACATGATACTAAAGATCACTTGAAATTAGCTACTTAAAACCAAAGAAATGGTGTTAAATGGCATTATGTATGTCATGTTTTTATCTCATCCTTCATTTTCAGTAACTTGGGAGAACATTTTGTTTCCTCAATAGCCAGGACAAATGTATAAGGGAAATAGTATTGCATTTGATTTTTATTCTTTACATGCATGGTAATAAGAGACACGTTTAGTAACTAAGACTTGGTTATATTCACAGTATTATTTCCTTCAACACTGAATTAAGATCAAGAGGTATACTTAAGAGGTATACTTATATGTTGTCAAGTCCCAAATGTTCTTTATGATATTTAGATGCAACCATTTAAAGTGTAGCAGAACATTTTTTTGCCCATCCACAATTCTTATTCTGTCAGTACTAATTGCAGTGTGTTTTTCTACTCCATAACACAAAATACACGCTAACTATATATGACATGATTAAACAAATTATAGTACATTCATTCTGTGGACCCACAAAGAAGGATGAGGTAGTCCCTGAGTGATGTCTGAGACTAGGTAAATGCAAAAGGTGCATTTCAGAATGTTCCAGTTTTTGGTTTTTTGAGTGACATATGTTTATATTTACAGATTCTAAAAGTTTCTATTAGAAAGTGGTAATATTATCTGCATTTGGTAAAAAGTTAAATTTAGGGCAGCCTGGGTGGCTCAGAGGTTTAATGCTGCCTTCAGCCCAGGGTGTGGTCCTGGAGACCCAGGATCCAGTCCCACATCGGGCTCCCTGCATGGAGCCTGCTTCTCCCTCTGCCTGTGTCTCCGCCTCTCTCTTTCTCTGTGTCTCTCATGAGTTAATAAATAAAATCTTTAAAAAAAATAAATAAAGTAAAAATTAAACTTAAAAATATTTTTATTTATATATTTTTTATTACTTTTTCCTCTGTATCATGAATTTTTGGTGATAAGCAGGGCCAAGTTGCTGAGTAGTTCTCATTACGTTTTTATTGTGTAAGGATCAAAAACTAATTCATACACCACACATGGATAGTTTTGTTGATAACAGTTTTGGTGAAATGTATGCTAGCATGCAATTGTAATAATTTACATCTCCACGTTATATGCTTTGTGATGAGATAAAAGAATATAGCCCTTACTTCATTTTTTCCTGAGCTTCATTTTGTGATTGATTTTGTGATTGTTCACATTCTTCGTGATAATGTGAATTTGTTTTTGCCAATAAGAGAGCATTAACAATAGTAACAGAAAAATTAAAGTTTAACAAATATAAACAAAGCATGTAAATGGCCTAACTGAAATGTGTTGTGTCCCATTAGTAGAATGTTAGTTGAGAATGCTAATATCATACTTTTATTATTTGTGTGCTTTTTTAATGTAATGATTATTGAGCAGGTAAAAAGAATTTGTGAAAATGATAATTCTTCATTTCTTATGTAACGCATGACAGCAAAGTTGTTTCATTGCTTTTTGTCCTCTAAAAATGTGAAACGGACTGCAAACCACTTGGTAGACTGCTTAGCAATCATCATGAAACATCAGGAGCTATTAGTGATTTGCAGCTAAACTTGGAGAAACACTGTATTAGGGGATTCTGCAACCTCTCATTCTCTAGAACGATGGTTCTTCAGTAGGGGTACACAAAACAAATGGCCAAGGCCCTACCCCAGAACCTTAATTTTAATAAGCTCTGTCATTTTTTTTTAATCCACAGGTAACTTTTGATTATATTCTTGATTATCAACTGTTTTCTAGTAATCCTAATTACTTAAAATTATCTTTATCCCCTTGCAAAGTGCAGGACTTCTTCAGTGGGAACATGGAACTGTATCAAGGGTCTAAGTGCTTAGTTCTTTGCAGTGGTTCTCAGCGGGGCAAGTACTAAGGGGAATGTATTTTAATTGTCACAGTGTTGAGGGAAGACTACTGGCATTTGGTGAGATGTTAGTTGGCAGTGTGGGACAATCCTATTAAATGACTTGTGTCTTGTATAATTTTTAAATACTTCATCAAATGTAGATCAGTAACTAATATGAAGTATTAATCTTTTTACAATAAATTTTCCATAAAGCTCAATAACATGTCTTTTTTAGAATTGAATGCTTTAAAATATCAATCAGTGGCATAAATTATAATTTGTTCACATATGTAAATTACAAACTCAATTGTAAGGTTATAATAGGAATAATAGAGGCCTCTGGGAGAAAGCACTGTGTTCTTCAAATCATATTCCATTTGATTTTTTTTTCCAGAAGGGAGACATATTCAGTATGCAAAGATATCACAAATTGTTAAAGAAACATTTAATAAACTAATTTCTAATCATTCCGAATATCTGAAATGTAGCAATTCATTGGCTGCTTTTATAATTGAAAGAGGTAAGTCCAGATATTTGGGATGTGTTGGTTTATGGAAAAAGTGTTAAATAACCTCATCATTGGAGCTATATATAGTAGTATTTTGACTCTTTGGTCCTTTTTACAATGGTGTTGCATTGATTTGAAGTGGCCTTTTCTAGTGGATGTGGATCATTAAATACAAAGGCTCTCAATGTTACAGTATACTGACCAGAAGCCAATAGAGAACTGCAGAAAAGTAAAATGCCTAACATTTTAAACAGTAACTCTGTTGGAACTACTACCAACTTGAAATCTAATTTTCCATTGTAATAAACATTGAGAAGGACCCCATAAAAATGAACACATTTTCAAATACGAAAATATTATAATATGAAAAATCATGAGCTTCTGGTTTTTCTTGTGGATATTATGATTCTAACTACATTTTATCTTTTATTTACCCTTTAGTGTTCTAGATTAATAATTTAATAAAAGTATTTGAATTTTATGTTCATCTTGGAGTAAGATGTAGATGATATAAAACAATTGAGATTTGGTCTATTTTTTTTTTTAAGATTTTATTTATTCATGAGAGACACATAGGGAGAGGCAGAGACACAGGCAGAGGAAGAAGCAGGCTCCACACAGGGAGCCTGAAGGGGGTATTGATTCCCGGGGCCTCCAGGATCAAGCCCTGAGCCAAAGGCAGGTGCTAAATCACTGAGCCACCCAGGGATCCCCAGATTTGGTCTATCCTTAGGGAGTTTTTATAATTTAGGGAGAGAATGTTTATACACACATATATACAAATACTGTTGAAAGTCTAAGTTGATAACAGTTATTTTCTGTAATCCAAAAATGCATGAAAATTAATAGATTGTAGAGAGCCAATAAGGTTAAAATCTTTGGGACGTGAAACTAAGGGTTAATAAGGCTTGGATAAATAGAAGAAAAGACATTTTTGAAGAGAGAAAGGCATAAGGGAAGAAAGTGGGAGTGAGAAAACTTCATGGAACAATGAGAGAAATTTATTACTAGTGCAGAAAAGTGTGTACATACGTGTGTGTATGTGTGTGCGTAATACAAAATATAGTTAGGTTGATAAGATGTTACCAGATTATGGAGTCCTTTAAAATCCAGTCAAAAGTTGGATTTCATGAAATAGAAAGTGGTGAAAGATTTTTGGTTAGGGATTGATACCGTACTCTAATTGTTGGATACAGCATGAGATTTAGCTCTGCTACCTAAGTGACTTTGGGCATGTTATATATTTAACATCTCTCTGCTACAGTTTTCTTCTAATTTCTGAAAAATAGAAGTAATAACTTCTACTTCATGGAGTACTAGGATTAGATGTGATAATATAAATTATTTGGCACAGTACTTGGCATTTAGGAAAAGCTTAAATTACATTTGTAATGATTAAAATAAGTTGATGTTTAAGCAATAATTGCCAACAGTTTTTTAAAAATACTACAAGGATTGGTCCTGAATTAGAGTATTGTAACTTAGATTATTGTAATGGAGCTGCTTACATTAGAGTTGAGAAAGATATGAACAGGGAAAGAAGATAATATTTTTTAGAAATTGATGTGATTAGATGAAAGTGACAATGACCGATGAAATAAGACCTAGCATTTCAAGTTTACATAGTAGAATGATCATTGTTCCCATATACACAGGAATCTGGAAGCTGATGTGAAGTTGTATGAATAGCATGGATGAGAGTAATAAATCTGGTTTTAGTGATACAATTGTAAATCTAGGGTGCGGAGACACTGAGTAAAATTAAGTACACGTTCCTGGAATAAGTGACTTGATCAATGCATACTTACAATGTATTAGAAGCCTCAAGTGGATATTCCTCACTGCCCAGCCAACCGGTGTCTAGCAGGGTTGATCACACATGCCCTGAAATGTCTACTTCATACTTTGTCCTCAAATATCCCAGATCCTCTTTTCTATCCCTGCTTTTAACTAATGGCCATGTGTCATTTTTTTTTTTTTATTTATTCATGAGAGACAGAGAGAGAGGGAGAGGCAGAGACACAGGCAGAGAGAGAAACAGGCTCCATCCCGGGAGCCCAACATGGGACTCGATCCAGGGTCTCCAGGATCACTCTCTGGGCTGAAGGTGGTGCTGAACCGCTGAGCCACCCAGCTGCCTCATGTGTCATAATTTTTTTATTGTGTCTGTAAGAAACTATCAAATCCAAACTTCCTTTTGTTCTTTACCATCAAATCTATGTAATTTCTTCCATTTGAGCTCATCTTCTCTGCTGTGAGTAGAGGAAGGATCTTTGATAGCTGATCCCTTCACTTAAGTATTGGTTCCATTCCCTCTTTCAACTTGATGAATCCCTTCTGTTATTGCCTTTTACTGCATTATGAAACTAGTATCTCCCTGAAACATGACAGGTCCTGTTACAGAGTTTAAATATAAACTGAGTTTCTATTTATAACTCAGAACTTTACATCACCATTCCAGAACTTAGTGACACTATATAATTTGCTTTTACCACCACCATCCACTTACTGGAGCAGCTACATTTGTGATGATGGAACTTCTTATTTTTCCCATCTAGTTCTATTTCCCCTCTAGCTTTCTCCATCTCAGTACCTGGCATTTTCCCAGTTGTTTAGGCAGGCTAAAAAACTGAGTTCTTTCCCTAATAACCTAATAACAGTTTATGTCTAAGTTCTGTTATGTCCCCAAACACTACGTCAGATCTGATTATTCTTTTCCAACCACTCTTCATTACTCAAGTCTTAAGTCATTATGTCTTCAGCTTCTTGGACCCTAAATATCCATGTAAAGGAATGATCTTAAAATGTAACACAATATGGTTTTCAGTCTCTTACCCTCAGCTTCACCATACATAGCTCTTGAGTAAAATCCACAGACTCCTTAGCATGATTTATGATGACTCTCTGACCTCATCTGATGCCATTTCCTTACCTCTTTGCTGGAGCAGCTATACTGGTCTCCCTGCCCAGGGTCCCCAGAAGCTTGCTGTTTTGACTGCAATGCCCCTTACCTCACACCTCATGTTGAAACTTAAATTTCGGTTTCATAGAGATTCTGCATCTAGTTTGCATGAGGTAACCTCGCCCTCCATTATTTTTTTACATTGGCCCCTTTAAAGCACATGTCATAGTTTGTGGTTTGTTTAGTCTTTTTCTGTCTTTATTAGAAGCTTCATGAGGGCATGTCTTGCTCAACTTTTTATTCCTAGCGTATACTTTTTAGTTCTTCAGTTTTTATTGAATTAATGAAAGTCCTTTTAGGTATTTGCAAAGGTGAAACCTTTTTATTTAAGATTTATTTATTTTAAAGAGAGTGTGTGAATATATGAGCGGGCAGAAAAGAGAGAATCTCTAGCAGTCTCCCTGCTGAGCATGGAGCCTAGCCTGACTGAGGGTTCTGTCGCACAGAGCTCAGTCTCAGGACTCTGAGATCATGATGAGCCAAAATCAAGAGTCAGACACAACTGATTGAGCCCCCCAGGCACCCCTGAAACTGAACTTTATTTGAAAGTCTAAGACTAGAGATTTTCTGAAATAATCAATATGAAGTAAAAAAAAACGCAAGATGTTCAGAGGAGAATATTCTAGAGAAAAAAGAACAATGAGCTTAGTGACTACACTATAGAAAAGCCTTAGAGTTAGGATGTGAAAGAAAAAAGGATTATGTAATCTGAGCATAGAGTTTCAAGAAATCTCAAGGTACAGAAAAAAAAATGGAGAAGAACTGTTAGAAAAAGAATAAGGTGCTTGTTTCTTTAAAACAGTTTCAGGGGTGCCTGGGTGGCTGAGTTGGTTAAGTGTCTGCCTTTGGCTCAAGTCATGATCTCAGGATCCTGGAATCAAGTCCCTGGTTGGGCTCCCAGCTCAGTGGGACGACTACTTCTTCCTCTTCCTTTCCTCCTCCTCATGTGGACACGCTCTCAAATAATCTTTAAGACAGTTTAAGTAGAACAGAGAAATTGATTTGCAGAGTTTGAGTGGATTAAGAAAAAATAGAAAAAAAATAGTCATTAGATAACTTTAAGGCAGAAGTAGAATGGCAAATGAAGTCTCTAGTAAGCCAAACACATCTAGATGTAGAAGAAATAGATGTGTAGTTGAAAACTAAGAATATCTGACAATTCTGTTGATGGTGGTAAAATTTTAGATGAACTATCATAAAATATCTGCCTTTTTAGGAATATTATTGAACTATTAAAAAATGTTCCCAGAAGACCCTCAAACTCTTATTTAAAATTGGGATTTTCCATTTTTTTGGTCAATATATTTTAGTAACTTTAAAATGGTAAGGTAGAGGTTGAATATAGAGAAGAAAGAGGCCAGAATAACCTGTTACTGTTAACCTTTTCCTTTCAGCTGGACAGCATGAAGTTGTAGCTATAGGCACAGGTGAATACAATTACAGCCAGTGCATTAAGCCAAATGGAAGAGTGTTGCACGACACTCATGCTGTCGTTACAGCCAGAAGGTCTCTCCTTAGGTAAGGTAACATATATTTAATGCCACCAAATATTAATTCTTTCAGCCCAAAGTAACCACATATCAGTGTCTTTATTTACAAATGGAATTTTACTGATCATTGAGCCTTGGATATGACAGTCTCTGATTATTTCTATGTCATTTTTTTTAAAAAACTTTACAATGTGTCTTAATTTGTAGATTTTAGTGGCCTTTCTTATCAAGACTTTATGAACTCAGTTTTAAGAGTCCTACAACTTTTTTCTTAATATACCATCTTTATTACTGATCAAAGTAACTGAGTATATAGCTTTAGATCTGGACCAGGGAGACTTGGTGTAATATTCACCCCCAAATTAGCCACATTTAAAAACATCATTAGAAGCCAGTAAGTTTACATTCATGATGTCTATGCAGAGTTTATAGCAGAATGTAGATAATGGTATTTTTTATTAAATTGAGATATAGTTGACATATGATGTTAAACATGTTAGTATGCAGCAGTCACCATACTCCGCATCATGGTAAATGTAGTTACCATCTGTAACTGTACAATATTATTGACTCTGTTCCCTTTGCTATACTTTTCATCCTCCTGACTTTTTCTTTTTTAAATATTTTATTCATAGAGACAGAGAGGCAGAGACATAGGCAGAAGGAGAAGCAGGCTCCATGCAGGAAGCCCAGTGTGGGACTCGATCCCGGTACTCCAGGATCACGCCCTGAGCCAAAGGCAGAGGCTCAACTGCGAGCCATCCAGGCATCCCTGTTTTTTGTTTTTGTTTTTGTTTTTGTAACTATAAGTTTGTACAGGCTGGCAGAAAAGGCTGAGATGAGCATACCTGTTTCTTAAATTCATTGGTAGTCACTCTGCTCTCTACAAAAGGCGTGAATAGTAGGTAGAGAAGCTAGGAATGAGAAAGAGAAATAGAATGAGAACGAAAGTGAAAATAGCAGAAAGAGAAGCCAGCAATGTTACTCCTTAGAAGTCCTCATATGAAAAGTGAAGAATTTGTTACTTTTTCCAGTATCTACCAGATTTTGGTTCTGTTAAGCCATTGAGTTTACTTTTTTTTTTTTGAGTTTACTTTCTATAAAACTTTTTAATGGAAATTTTCAAACACAGTAAGAATAGGATAATGAATTCTATCATTCAGTTTATTAGCATTCTGATACCAATATCTGTGATCATATCCAGTTATCAGCATATTTAGTTATCAGCATTCTGTTCTTATTTAATCTTTGCATCCTCACTTTTTGTTGGTATTTACTGTGGTAGAGTAATTTAAAACAAATTTAGACCTAATTTTGTCTGAAAAACTTAAGTACATGTTTCTATAAGGAACGAATCCTATAATCTTAAAGAGAAAATTTGGGGGAAGTTAATGCAACTCATTGTTCTCTAATCTTCGTTGGTGCTTATTGAATTATTTGACCTCTTTAAAATTACTTCTTTTATTTCTTCCCATGCTTGGCCCTATTATATGCTTGTGCTGAGTCTTTAAAATTATTTCTGATGAAAGGACTAAAATGTTTTTAATAAGCAAAATGGTATTTGTCCCCTGATTGATTTGTATTAGTTTCTCAGGAAATTTGTTCCACTTCTTACTATGACTTATGATTTTCATCGTATTGTTTTTGCAATTCTTTGTTTTTGTCTTCAGAACCACTATGAAGCAGGAACCACAGTGGTTGGTTGTTTTGTCAGGGAAGGGAAAAAGAAGCAAGGAGAATTTTTACACTTCACGTAGGAGGCTGAGAGCAGAACTGAGAAAAAAGAGGAATCAATAGAGAAATGGGTCATTAGCTGGATATGACTGTTTAGGACTCAAACGTGAAATGAGTGTAGTAGTAGTCAAGGAATGGTGCTTTTAGGCCGGTCACATGTCAGACTGGGCTACAGTTGAGGACTTCTTACAGGATTTAACTCTTCTCTAAATAAGGCAAAAGTTATTTTAGGAATTCTTAATTTCCAAACTTTCCTTTGGAGAAATAGCCTTTCAATGAGGGACATTGTTCACGACACACATGAATATGATGCTTAAAATAAATTACTGTAAAATTTTATTACTTAATAAAGTTATAACTCTTTTCTTTAGGTACTTTTATAGACAACTTCTACTCTTCTACAGCAAAAATCCTGCTATGATGGAAAAATCAATATTTTGTACAGAACCAGCTTCTAATCTACTGACTCTGAAACAGAATATCAACATTTATCTCTATATGAACCAGTTGCCTAAAGGGTCAGCTCAGATTAAGTCACAATTGTAAGTATTATAGAAGTTGTTTTTAAAAGCAGTTAGAATGGCTAGATCATATATTCTAAGTCCCTAGAACAGCACTAGAACAAGTAAACTCATACCTATTCGTATTCTCCCTCTGACTTGAGGTGTTATTTGTGGCCTCTAGCTGGGGCCTCTCCTCCACTCAGTCTGATCTGTTACTACTACTACTAAAATTATTCCACATACTTCTGTGCTGTTGAAAATTTTCTTCTTTCGAGTTTTAAGACTTCATAAATGTTAGGAAAGCCTGGTTTTATGTATACTCACATACTAATACTGGAGTTAATGCAGTTTTTCTGAGTCTGTAGCTAAAACTTTATTATCTTGATGAATGAGTAGCATCAGCATGACACTTAAACAGCACAGACAAGCACAAAGGAGAAAAGCAAGTCTATCTAGAGATAACCATGGTTAATATTTTTTTTAGAAATTCTTCCAGTTACACCTTTGAAAACAAGTGCAAGGACTGTTCCTGGAGAGAAGATTCAGGACAAATGATTTTACATTTTTTTTAAACATATTTTACTGGAGATTAATTTTGAACACAAATTGTCAGTTTTTTTTTTCTTCATTCTCTTGTATTTTTTTAAATTTTTAAAAAAATTTCAGAGAAAGAAAATGACTTAACTGTGGAAGGAACAAAACTTAAGTTTTCATTTGATTTTAAGGGACATAAAGGCAGTAAAAAGAATTTATCTTTGCCCAGAAGCTCTAAATATGGTTAATTTCTGTTTGGTATTAATCTTAAGGAATGGCAAGTTAAACATGTTTGAAAACAATTCTTAAGTACATATAGATTTTACTTTGTCCACTTTTTTTAAATTGTTTTAATGTTTATTTAAATTCCAGTTAACGTACCGTGTAATACTAGTTTCAGGTGTACAATATAGTGATTTAACACTTCTGTATGATCCTAGTACTCATCACAAGTGCACTTCTTAATCCTAATCACCTTCTTTTTAACCCATCCCCCCACCATCAGTTTGTTCTTTGTAATTGAGAGTCTGTTTCTTGGTTTGCCTTCCCTCTCTTTTTCCCTTTAGCTCATTTGTTTTGTTTCTTAAATCTCACATATGGCTGAAATCATATGATATTTGTCTTTCTCTGACTTTCACTTAGCATAATACTCTCTAGCTCTATGCATGTCATTGCAAATGGCAAGATTTTGTTCTTTTTTATGGCTGAGTAATACCCCATTTTGTATACTTTGTTTTGTAAAAGAAAAAAAAACCCTTTCCTTTTTCTAGGCGTCTTAATCCACATTCTATATCTGCATTTGAAGCCAATGAAGAACTGAGTCTCCATGTGGCTGTTGAAGGCAAAATTTATCTCACTGTCTACTGTCCTGCAGATGTTAATAGAGTAAGCAGTATGTCCTCAAGTGACAAATTGACAAGATGGGAAGTGCTTGGTGTACAGGGAGCATTGCTGAGTCACTTTATACAGCCAGTTTACATCAGCAGTATACTTGTTGGTAAGTGGGATTTCAGTACCTCTTGGCCTCTTTTCATTGAGTAAATATATCAATATAAAATCATATTTTGCATTCATGATCCTTTATTTAAGGTAAACCACATTCATTGTTCTGTTGAGCTTTTTATTTCATGGTAACTTGTAATCATACTTGGTATTTTGCATGAATAGATAATATAGGTCATACTTTTCTGCATCTTGCTTTTTTCATTTAATGTATTTTGGAAATATTTCCATGTCAAGTATGTAAGAATTTCCTAATTATTTCTCACTGTGTGGTACGTCTTTGTATAAAGGTATCATAATTTATTTAAGCACTTACAGGTTGAAGGAACTTTAGATTATTTCTAATATTTTTTTACAGCTACCAAAATGCATAGTGAATGACTTTTTTATATTTGTTATTTGCACTTGTAAGTCTGTCTCTAAGATGATGAATTCCTAGAAATAGAATGGCAGGTAAAGATGTATGCATTTGCAATTTTGAAAAATGTTACTAAGTTACCCCCCAAATCACATTCCCGCTGGTAATATATGACAGTGGCAGTTCTTCTTACCCTCAAAAGTAGTTACTTTTCTAAATCTTCTTTTTCCAAATATGAATTCTTGAGGATGATAGTTTCTTAGATTTAATTTGGTTACAAAGTTCTTTGCCATATTTCCTTTTAGGTCTGATGCTCTCTCAGATGCTTAAATTTTTCTCGGTCTCCTTTAAGAAAGGTTTTTTCTTGAATGTCTATTAGGTCTGTAAGAATTGTCTATGCTTTCACTAGAATCATAGCTTTCTTTGACTTTGATGAAGATGTAAAATTAGTCGCTTATATAATTCCATGCTATATTTAGTTTCTTAAAAGGATGGATGGTTATAGATTCTTATAGAATTACTTCGTAATAGCTAGTGGTTTGGGACAGGAGCTTAAAAATTAAATCTCTTGTCATTTTGAGTTTCATCTTGCACCTAGCAATGGGGAACATCAGGTAGCAATAAAAACATTCTATAAGACTTTGTAAAATTATTTCTGTTTTCTTTCTTGGCATCTTTGTGGAACACACCTAAAGCTAATTTGCATTCTGCCTGGTATAACCTAAATGATTTTTAATCTGTTTAAGTTGTTTATAAAAAAATACAGATTTTTGAACATCTTGAGATCCTTATTCTGCCTGGGGAAGAGGGTAGGAGTTTTGAGGCAGAGGGATACACATTTTAGAAGCACCACTAGGTGATTTGGATACAATTACGTGAATGGCTCTTTGAGAAACACTCATTTAAAATTTCTTTAAAAGAGATTTGGAGAGCTAAAAGAATCTTCAGAGTTCACTGAATTTTATTAGTAGGCTAGTACAGCTTCTTGCTTAGTATATAAACTCTTTTTATGCCATTCCTGATAGAATATCATCTAACCTCAGTTTAAGAGCATCCAATAATGTGGATTGTAGGATTTAAAGTCAGTCTATTAAATAGCTCCAATTGTTTTTTTTTTTAATTCCTCCTCATTTAGAATTGAAATTTGCTTCCCTTTAATTCTGTACTGACAATATAAGTGAGGGTAATGACCTCATCTTGTTCTGTTGTAAGTCTTATGAAATCTTTTACAGTTCTTTAATTGTTAAAAACCTAATTTACTAGATCAGTTACCAATGTGTAGAGTATTACATTTTAAGACTTCTTTAACTTTTCAAAAAGCTTAGAGAAGCAAATTTTATGCTGTACATGTTCATAGATGTTCATTTTATCACTTTATGGCAGTATTCTTTTTTAGGAAAAAAAGTCTTAGGCTTGCATTAAAAAGACATTTATTATTATTTGAATAGAAAATAATCCACAATGGGGTGCCTTGGTAGCATGTGGGTTAAGCATCTGACTTGTGATTCTGGCTCAGGTCATGATCTCAGGATTGTGGGATCACCAGCATGAGGCGCTATCCTCAGCATAGAATCTGCTTGAGATTCTTGCCCTCTCCCTCTACGCTTCCCTCTGCTCATGCATGTACACTCTTTCTCTCTCAAAATCTTTAGGGGAAAAAAAAAAAAAGGAAAATAATCCAGAGCAATATGGAAGAAAATTCACTTTGCCTAAGTACTTAAAAACAGCTGGATTTATATTACTTTTCAAGCTTTTAAAGGTATATCTTGCAAATTAGGTATTCTGTTATGGTAAGATCATCTGTCTAAATATTTCAAGAGTGTTTATCCAGAGGTATTTCCATCTAGGAGTTCTTTTCATACACAGATTTGAATTGTACATTTGGATTATAAAGAAGACCAATTGCTAATTCCCTCCTAATGAAAAAATCTGTTTTAAACATAGTTCATGGACTTCTAAGAAACATTTGATAATGTTAGAGATTCTGTTATTCATTCCCTTTTTTTTTTTTTTAAATCTCAGTAATAGGTTCAAATGTTAGTTAAATACTTGCCCCATATCATTCAGTTTGCCTGTTGGCAGAGTCTGGACTCAAAATTAGTTTCATAACTTCTCCTACTGCTGCTTTTTGTATTAAGTTGAACTCTGATAGCTTTGTTTGAGCATAGCCAGTGACAAGAATCTCACTGCTATGTCTGTTAAACTTGACCGTCTTGAAGGCAGATCCTTTGCCACACTCATCTTGGTCCAATTTGTGCTGGGGATGTTGGTCAGTAAATGTTTCGTGAATAAATGGTTTGAATCAGCATGATTTTGTTTTTGTTTTCGAAAGCGCTTTTATTTTTCTACTTAAAACTAACTGTGGAATACAGGAAAAATGTTATTCTTGTTGCTTTTATTCCCACCCAGGAAGCTTTTAAAATAATACAAAATGGCATTGGTTTTAATATTCCAATCCCTAAAGATTCTAATGTGCACCCAGGATTGATAATTACTGCTCTCTGATAATATGTTTTATATTCCTTTTTTGTCAGGTTTTTATTGAACCATCTATATGGTTTTTTTTTTCATCTACTATATGTTAGGTGTTGTGCACTGTTGCATTATTCTCAAAGGTACTATTCGTGTAATGAAATGCAGAGTGAGCATTATGAATACAAAGGCAAGATGCTTCTTGCCTTATGTCTTCTCACACATTTGTGTTTCACAGGAACATGATTTGTTTTCTCCAGATGTTCTATGATAAATGGGTGGTGGTGTTAAAATGTAATGCCCCAGACTAATTATGTTCCAGATGTGGTAGGGCCAGTACATAGTTCTTTAATGTTTGATTCTTTGATTTATGTACTTTATTCTTATTCATGCAGCCTTTTTAAGAGCTGTTTCCACAACCATTTCTGTGGGTTTATATTACACTTATGGTAGATTAATCTCCTGAGAATCTTTGTGTATAAAAAGCTGTCCAGTCAAGTCCGCTGTGGTCTTTGATTAGATTTAGTTTTTGACTTACCTTTGAGCTTCATGTTATTTTAGATAACTTTAGATAAATCAAATTTTCCCTACTTATATGACATATTATTAGATCTGTATTTTTCCAGGAACAAGATTTAGCCTCTGTATATAACCAAAACCATACTTCAGATTTAGTTAATAGTTAAAGCATACATATGTAAAGGGGAACAGTAAAATTTCTAATATTAATATGCTTCTTTTCTATAAAATTATTGTTTTTATATTAAAACATTTTTAAATGAATCAATTTGGCATGTAAGGAATCTTAAATGGAATTTGACTTGCAGGGCTATTTTTTCCCCCCACATATGTCTTTATATTTTAGGCACAAACACTGACATTATCTCATTACAGTATGTCTTTGTCAGGGATGCTACAATAGAGAGGATGTGATAGATACCTACAATGGAATATTACTCAGCCATAAAAAAGAATGAAATTTTGCCATTTGCAACAGCATGGATAGATCCAGAGGGTATAATGCTAAGTGCAATAAGTCAGAGAAAGACACATACCATATGATTTCACTCGTGTGTATTTTTTTTTTTTTTTTACTCATGTGGAATTTTAAAAACAAGCAAGACAAAAAAAAGACAAACCAGAAAACAAATTCTTAGCTATGGAGAACAGACTGGTGGTTACTAGAAGAGAAATAGGTGGAGAGAAGGGTGGAATACATTATGGGGATTAAGAGAAGAATACATCTTGATAAGTGCCAAGTAATATATAGAATTGTTGTATCTGTATATTATACATCTGAAACTGTACTGGAATTTAAAAAGAGTATTTAGAAAAAGGCTGTCAATAGCAATTCATGTTCTTTTTACATCATTTTCTAGTTTCCAGATAGTCATAACCAGCAGCCATCTCAACAGTTCCAATGTATGGAAACAATTTTATTTGGAAAATAAAGTCTTGTGGCATATAACATTTCTTTTCTGAGAAAAGGGGTCTAATTTAGAATTACTAATTTTTAAATGGGAATGACTTGTCTAATTTCTATTTTAAGTTTAATGCAGCTCACAATTTTATACTGTACTAATGACATTACATCTTTTTGAGCTTTATCTCAATAGTTATTTTAACTGGTTTTGTTATTAGCAAAAATTATAATCAGAAATAGACATTATTTAAATGATTTGTGTTGTGAAACTGAAGCATTGTCCTCCTGGAATAGGTGTAATTTGTGGCCCTTAAATATGGAAAAATAGCTTAATCTCACCAACTATTTCTCAGCCATGCTTATCCTTCTATATTATGTGCTGGTTTCATGCTGTAATCTAAGGAATCAAGACAGGATGAGCCAGTTCTGTTGGGCAGAATCTTATAAACAGTACTATATTTTTGAGAGGACATTTCTGGCTCTTCATTTTTATTTGCTGGAATGTCAATTTGTTATTTTCTGTAGATTCTATTTTGAATGGAAATTATGACCATTGTTACCTTGTCCTGATACTGGTAAAGAATTTAGAAGTGGTAAGAGAGAAGTGGGAAAGGAAAGATATTATTGCAAGATAAATGATAACATTAGACTATTTCCTTTTTTTTTTTTTTTTTTGGTCTATTGATATTGAACTTCTGAGTTTTGTTTTTACTTTCTAGGTGATGGGAATTGCAGTGATACTAGAGGTTTAGAAATTGCTGTAAAGCAACGTGTTGATGATGCACTTACTTCAAAACTTCCAATGTTTTACTTGGTCAACAGACCTCATGTTAGTTTAGTACCTTCTGCATATCCACTGCAAACAAACTTGGAATATAAATCCTTGAGTCTAAATTGGGCACAAGGGGACATTTCTTTGGAGATTGTGGATGGCCTGAGTGGAAAGATCACTGAAAGGTTAGCATTACTAATTTCTTTTAAAACCACGTATTTAAGCAGGGCACTTGTGAGCAATGAGTGTTGTTTATAAGTGTTGAATCAGTAAATTGTATACCTGAAACTAGTATTATTACAATGTGTTAACTAACTGGAATTTAAATAAAAAAACTAAACAAATCATAAGGAAGAGAAAATACAATACTGTACTGGATTTATCAGAAAAAATCTACATATGAATGGAACTGTGCAGTTTAAACCTGTGTTGTTCAAGTGTCAACTGTATTTAGAAAGGGCCCGCACAAGTATAAGGGGCCCAGAAGTTAAGCTTTACAGTAAATCTACCTTGGTCTATACTATAATATAAACAAAACAAATCGCTTAAAAAATATTAAGCAAAAATACATTTTTTGTTTTTAATGATAGGCACACAGTGAGAGAGAGAGAGAGAGAGAGAGAGAGAGAGGCAGAGACACAGGCAGAGGGAGAAGCAGGCTCCATGTACCGGGAGCCCGACGTGGGATGCGATCCCGGATCTCCAGGATCGTGCCCTGGGCCAAAGGCAGGCGCCAAACCGCTGCGCCACCCAGGGATCCCCAAAAATACATTTTAATAGAACTTTTAAAATTATTTCTTAGATGCAGTTTTTAAAATTCTGAACAATAATAATAGTTATTTAGTATGACAATTTTGCAGGCATTGTACTAATTTAAAAAAAAATCATTGTTTTTCTGATGAGAAGACAGAGCTGGAAAAGTTTTATAACTTAAGTTACATAGTAAGTTGAATGGAGCCAGCATTCAAAATCAGTCTCCAGAACCTATAATTTTCTGAGTATCATTTCATGATTATAATTAGCAAAAGAATCCTATAATGTATTTGTTTTAAAAATTCATTTTCTCTTACTGAATCTGATTTTCTGGATCTAAGGCTAAGGATATGTGTTCTCAAATATTATTCACATATACTTACATGTGAGAACTAATGTACTATGTTATACTGCCACCTTAAAATAACCCTGTAGATTACATGGTGCTGTTGCTCTTTGACAGATAAACTGCTTCAAGCTAGGTTTATTATTTTTCTTAATGTCACACAAATAATAACACAGCTGGGATTCTTATCTGGATATTATTTCCAAAGCCCTTGTCAATAACCATAATATGTTATGCCTTTTAGACATTTCTTTGTAATATTCCTGCCATTGATTAGCAAGTAAAACTACAGCTGCTCTTCTAGTGTATGCTCTTCTGTGGTCACAACCATACATTTTTAATGAGATAATAATGTTAAAAATTAAACTGCTTGTTTGGTGAAAGATGGATTTAAGACCACATGCAAGCAAATGTTACTATCAACTAGGCATACTATTGATTACTTCAACTAGTGTGAATTACACTGTTCTTGCTTTGAATCAGCACAAAGTAATATCACTGTTAACAGTGGACAAACTGCGCATTAAAAAGTCTTTTACTGAAAACACAAAATACTAGCATAAGAAAGCTGAAATGTAAAATGAGCTTAACTAATTTATTATAGCTAAATACTTGCCAGGTGATTACAAGTAAAGAGAGCACATATGATCTAAATAGTAGACGGTGTAGTTCAGCTCCAAAGCACTACATAAAGGATACTATCATTGTAATGTGTAATTTACAAGGAAGAATGAACCATTAACAGATATATGTGCAACAAATAACATAGTATCATTATTCAAAAAAAAGAAGTTACAGGAGGAAAAATAGAAATCCAGTACTAATTGAGACAGTAATTGACCTGTCAGTTCATGATCAAATGAACAAAACAATAAGCACAAGGATACAGTGGTTTTTTAATAACAAAAAGGTAGATTTGATTAACTTATATAAAACTGCACTGTAAAAATATAAAACACACCTACTTTTGAGGAAACTATAGAATATTGAAAAAAAATGATCCTATGTTATGCCACAAAGAAAATCTCAATTCTGAAAGTTAGAAGCAATGTGAGAACCTAGAACTGGACCCTCAATTCTATAGTCGGCTAATCTTCAGCAAAAGCAGGAAAGATATTCAATGGAAAAATACTAATCAACGAATGGTGTTGGGAAAACTGGACCACATTTTACACCATACACAAAACTAAACTCTAAACAGATGAAAGACCTAAATGTGAGACAGGAATCCATCAAACCTAGAAAAAAACAAATGCAGTGACAGCTTTCACCTCAGCCATGGCAGCTTTCTATTAGGCATGTCTCTAGAGGTGAAGAAAACAAGAGTAAAAATGAACTATTGGGACTTCATCTAGATAAAAAGCTTCTGCACAGCAAAGGAAACAACAAAACTAAAAGGCAACCTATGGAATGGAAGAAGATACTTGTAAATGTCTTATCAGATAAAAAGCTATAGTATCCAAAATCTATAAAGAACTGAACAAACTCAATACCTAAAAACCAAAAAATCCAGTCAAGAAATGGACAGAAAACATGAAGTGTTATTTTTCCAAAGAACACCTACACATGGCTAACAGACACATGAAAAAATATTCAACACCAGTCATCATCAGGGAAATAAAACCACAATGAGATACAACCTCACACTGGTCTGAATGCTAAAGGAAAAACTTAAGGAACAACAGACGTTGGTGAGGATGTGGAGAAAGGGGAACCCTCTTGCACTGTGGATAGGAATGCAGACTGGTGCAGCCACTCTGGAAAATAATATGAAGGTTCCTCAAAAAGTTAAAAATGGAGCTACTCTGTGACCCAGCAATTATACTACTAGGTATTTATCCAAAAAACACAAAAATAGTGATTCAGAGGGCCACAGGCACCCCAGCGTTTGTAACAGCAATGTCCACAATGGCCAAAATATGGAAAGAACCCAGATGTCCATTGACTGATGAATGAATAAAGAAGTGATATACACACATATATACACATAAAATGGAATATTACTCAGCCATCAAAAACAATGAAATCTTGCCATTAGCAACAGTGTGAATGGAACTAGAGGGTATTTGTTTTAAACTAGAGGGTATTATGCTAAGTGAAATAAATCAGAGAAAGACAAATACCATATGATTTCACTCATGTGGGATTTAAGAAACAAAACAGCACAGAGGAAGGGAAAGAAAAACAAGATAAAAACAGGCAAACCATAAGAGACTCAACTCTAGGGAACAAACTAAGGGTTGCTGGAGGGGAGGCAAAGGTAGATGGGAGAACTGGGTGATGGACATCAAGGAGGACACTTGATGTAATGAGCACTGGATGTTCTATGCAACTGATGGGTCCCTAAACTCTACCCTGAAACTAATGTACATTGTATGCTAACTAGCTTGAATTTAAAGGTAGAAGTGATGTAGATAGTATTTTTGGTTGTGATACAATAAATCTGTAAAAAAACAAAATCAGTATACTAGGAGTTTCATTGGTGGGGGGAGTCTTCTAACTTTTGACTCAAAGAGGAAATACAAGGGATGCCTGGGGGTGCTCAGTGGTTAAGCATCTGCCTTCAGCTCAGGGTGTGATCCTGGAGTCCCAGGATCAAGTCCCATGTTGGGCTACCTGCACGGAGCCTGCTTCTCCCTCCTCTATATCTCTGCCTCTCTCTGTGTCTCTAATGAATAAATAAATAAAATTTTTTTAAAAAAAAAGAGGAAATATAAAATGAAACAGCAGAATATTTGAGACAAGGATATTGAAAGCATTCAATATATTTTATATATATATAGTTCAGTATATCAGAACTTGTAGGATATACAGCTAAATGCAAAGCTGAATGGAAAAGACAGTACTTGAAATGCGTATATCAGGAAATAAGCAGAATGAAGAAATCAACAAAACTAGAAATGTAACTTGAGCTAAATAATATAGGAAGTAGTCTTAGAAATCTGAGTCTGAAAAAATATCCCTAGCGAATCTCTTGTTTAGTGAATTAAGGGAGTAATTAACAGAAACTGAAAATTAAAGGTTCATAAAAACTTCTCTCAAAAATGTAAATATTTTTTAAAAAATCCTGTGAAATGCATATATCTTTAGGAAAAATTATTTATATAACTGGTACAAAAGAGGGAAAAATCTCAATATTTTCATAAAGTAAGGTACCCTGTTTGCAAAGAAAGAGCACCGTGCTGAGGTGGTTCAGAGTAATTTTAAACCTTTATAAATAGCAGAAATTTCCAGTGCTATCTAAGAAGATGGAAAACATTAAAATTCTTTTATGAAGCAGGTGTATCACTGCTACTTAAATCCGGTAGAAGATTGCTGCCCTCCCTCCACAAAAGTTGTATATGAAGCTTTCTTTTATATCCAAACAAAATATTGCTAAATAAAATAGTAGGAATCAGGATGTAGTAGTATATTTAAAAATACATATTTTATACAACAATACCAATTAGTATTTTTTATAGGAGTGAGGATAGTAACATAATAGGAATAACAACAGGCTAGAAATAAATTGTTATTAAAATAGTCATTGATTTAGGGACATAAACAATATATTCATCCTATATAAATTCTAAGAAGGCATATAATATAGCTCTTTAGCTATTCTAGATAAAGATAATAAAAAAGGAATAGTTTGATATTTTTGTTAAGGATAAAATGTGTGTTTTATTAGTCAAAAGTGTCATCATGGTTGATAATATCCAGAACAAGAAACGATTGTTTACTGTTATTGTTAATATTATACTTAAAGCATTTGGACAAGAGAAAGAAATGAAAGATTATAAAATATTGGAAGGAAGAAGGTAAAATTGCCATTCTTTGTGTATGGTATCATTTTATACCCTAAAAGCCCAGGAGAATCATTGAGAAAACTATAACCAAAGGTATCATGATGAAAATACTAATAAAGAGATAATTGATTTCATACATAAGAGCTTTTGTTCATTATTGCTGTGAATAAAACTACCTCAAAACTTAGTGATTTAAAAATAACCGTTTATTACTGCTCAAAGTTTTTAGGTCAACTAAGCTGGATGTTGTGGAGCTCCCTCTTTCATCCAGGGTTAGCTCTAGGTCAACTGAAATTCAACTTGGCTGAACTTAGAAGGATGACATGGCTCTGGTCCATGTGTTGTCTCACCCTCTTGTAGACTGGTCCCAGCTGGTTCGTTGGGCAGAGATAGGATTCCCTAGAGAATGAGAACACAAACCTATAAGCCCCAGGCTCAGAACTGACACATCATCTATTCTGTTAACCAAAATAAGGCACAAAGCTAGCTCAAATTCAGGGAGACGGGAAATCAACCATAGTTATCGAGAGGAGAATCTGGAAAGTCACATAAAGAGTATGGAGACGGGAAATGAAGAATTTGAGAAATTTTTGTAAATACAAGAACAACGAATAATGAAGAGAGTTAAAGCAAAAAGTTTCGTGGTCTATGGACCCACTTTTAATTAGAAACAAAAAATATCTGCAAGGACATATACAGAAGGTCATGAGGGGGTGTATGTATTTACTCTTAGTTAAAATTTACATGTAGTAAAATGGGCTATATAGCTTCATGACTTTTGATATATATACACCTGTATTACTATTACTCCATTAAAATGCAGGACATTTTCATTATTCCAGAAAATATTTCTGTCCCTTTTTCCAGTCAGTTCTAGTACAGCTTTTAATTTGGATCAATATAGATTAATTTTGCTTCAAACAGTAAAATGTTCCAGTATCTGCTTTAATTTTTAATGCAACACTATAATTTAAACTGTAATAAAATTAGCTTCAGAAAGTAAATATTCAGAATGATTTTATGTAAAAATCTTTCACTATTTTCATTGCACATAATTGGAAAAAAATATTTGTAGATTCTGTGTTGATTTTCATCTTTACAGTTGTCAACATCCTTGAATAATGATTGTGAATGTTTCATTCTTTCTACTTTAGTTCCCCATTTAAAAGTGGTGTGTCAATGGCAAGTCGGCTTTGTAAAGCTGCAATGTTAAGTCGATTTAACCTGCTTGCCAAAGAAGCTAAAAAAGAAGATTTACTTGAGGCTAGTACATACCATGCAGCAAAGGTAAGTCCTTAAAGGAATGAAATTGATTGTAGAAATAAAATTTAAGAAAACAAAAATGTAATTTTATGATAATGAGACATAGGAGAAGTTGGTTGAAATAGTTCCTGAGTATATGGTATTGCCATGTTCTGATAGAATTATTTTTTATTTGAGATTACATATGTAAATGAGTGTTGCCACTTAAAGTAGCCACCTTAGTATGGTATATACTTATTTTGATGATACTGATCAAAACCTGTTTTCATACCTAGAGGGAAAAAATGGTAATAAAATTTCTTCTTGTATATATTAACTGCTAACTTTAGAAGTTCAGTATCCTAAAATAATACATTAAGATATTCAGATAAATTAATTATCCCATTAAAGTTGTGGAACTGCTATAATATCAGCAGGAGTTGAACCTGATTAAGTAGATGGTGTACATAGCCTTTTCCTCTCTTTAAAAATATTTTTTTTTAGTATTATAAACATAATGTATGTTTAGAGAATTTGGCAATCTTTTTAAATAGGAAAAATACTAGTAATCCTTCTATTCAAATTATGACACTCTTAATCTTCTAAGCATGTTATTTCAGTTTCTGTTTATGTGTGGCATGCATATATATGTGTATTTTTATATATTTTAAAATTTTAATTTACTAAATGTGTTTTTTTATCTTTTTCATTTGGCATAGTCTGACATGAACCATGTTATCGTGATAACATTGTTTCTGATAGCTTAAATTCATTTTCAGTTAATATAGTATCATATGAAACTCTCTTAATTTCAACAATATGTTAATGCTTAGACTGTATAATCTGTTATATATAATATAATTGAAACAATTATATTAACCACAGGCTTATGGGTATGTACACACATATTTAAGTATAAAAACTTATGTAGGCAATTTCTGGCTCTTTGGTGGCATGAAGAAGTTGTAGATCATCTTTAGAAAAGCAAGTATAAAAAAACTGGACAGAATTGTCAAAAAAAAAAAAAAAAAAAACACCTACCACTCTGGAAATTGAAGACAAAAAAACATTAAGAAGTGTATATTGTTGAAAAAGTGCTTGAGCTTTGGATAAGAACAGAAGGAGTTTGTGATGCCTTCACCCAAGGCTGTTCCTGTTTCTCCCTCCTCTCTGGTAGTTTGAATGGCAAAAACTATAGTTTTTACTAGAGTGAGGATGCCGCTGGAAATAGATTTGCTGCTTAAGAGTGGACTTACTTGGGGTAGAGCATAAGAATTTGAAGCTTTGTCAGCTAAAAATGCCAATCCTAGTAGGAAACAAAGGGAAAAAATAATAATTTTGCTGGCCCAAGGTTGAAGTCCTGGGTGGGGCAAATGATGTACCAACTAGTAACTTAAGTAGATTGTAAAAATGAAAGAGCCACCCAAGTGCCGAGAAAAATTCTCTATATATCATTGGCTGAATGAGAGCCTTCACTCATGCAAGGAAGACCGAACTCAGTAAAGAGTGAAACTGTAAAAGAGAACTGACTGCAACTTTAAATCCTGTAGTCCCTCTTTATCCATAGGGGATACTTCCAAGAACCCCAGTGGATGCCTGAACCACAGATATTACTGAATCCCATATACTGTTGTTTTCTTATACATACATACCTATGATAAAGTTTGATTTATAAATTAGGCACAAGAAATTAACAACAGTAATATTAAATAGAACAATTACAACAGTGTATTGTAATAAAAGTTATATGGACTCTTTCTCAGAATACCTTATTGTACTGTACTTTCTTGTGATAATGTTAAATGATAAAATGCTTATTTGCTAAGATGAAGTGAGATGAATAATACAGGCATTGTGACTTAGTGGGACATAGTGTGAGGCTACTATTAACCTCCTGATACATCAGGAGGAGGATCATCTACTTCCAGACTGTGATTGGCCGTGGGTAACTGAAATCAGGGAAGAACCATGGATAAGGTGGGGGGATTATGTACACAACTCCCCCCGCCCTGCACATACACAATTTGATGAGACGGTAGCTGCCTAATAAGTTTAAGGTGTTTGAACAGTGTTTACTGAAATCATTATTATTAAACTATGCAGATACAGGGTGACCATTAGGAAACCAGGCTAAAGCATAAAAATAATAGAAAAACTGGAAGAGAGAACAGTAGCTTCATACCATGGAGAAAACCGATCTTAACAATTTAAGCAAGCTAAATTAAAAAACAAAAAACTTCAGAAAAATCATATCCAGAGTTTCTACAATATATTGTCTAAAAAAGTTTAAGATTCAACCCAAAATTATGGGATATGTAAAAAACAGGACAGTGAAACCTATACTCAGGAAAAAATAACAGTCAGTAGAAAATGGTTCTGCGTAGGTCCAAATGTTGAAGATATCTAAGACTTCAAAGCAGCTATTATAAATAAGTTCAGAGGATGAAAGGAAAATATAGATGTGTATCAATAAGTAGGCAATCTCAATAGAGAAATAGAAACTACCAAAAAAATTCTAGAATTGAAACAGTAAAGGTGAAAAATTCTTTAGATGTGCTGAATAGCATTTTTGAGATGGCAGATAAAAATAAAAGAACTTTGAAGATAGATCAGTAGAAATTATTTTAAAGACAAAATGAAAACAGATTGAAGAAAAATAAACAGAGCCTCAGAGATTTGTGGAACAATATTAAGTGCACCAACATGTCTGCGCTAGGAATCTCAGATGGAAAGGAAAGAGGAAAACAGGAAAAATCTATGAAGAGATAATGACCGGAAAAATCCCCCCAACTAGATGAAAAACATTAACATATTCAAGAAACCCAGCAAATCCTCAAGGAAAAAACATTTGAAAAGATCCATACCTGCTAGATCTATTAGTCATAGAAAAACAAACACCATATGATTTCACTGATAGATGGAGTTTAAGAAACAAATGAGCAAATTAAAAGACTCTAAACTATAGAGAACAAACCGGTGGTTGCCAGAGGAGAAGTGGTTGGGGAAATCAGTGAAATAGGGGAAGAACATTAGGGTACATTTACTGTGATGAGCAGTGAGTACTGTATAGAATTATTGAATCGTATTGCATACCCAAAGTTAATATAACACTGTATGTTAACATAATGGAATTTTTAAAATAATTTTTTCAAAAGATCCATACCTAGATATGTCAGGTATGGTTGATTTCTCTTAGCAACAATGGAGGCCAATGTAAAATAGCCCAAACAGTCTTGAATAAGAAGAATAAAGTTGGACAGTTCATACTTCCTGGTTTCAAAGCTTATCACAGAGCCACAATAATCACTGTAATACGACGTAAGAATAAACCGATAGATCAATAGGATACAATTGATAGTTAAGAAATAAACCATAGTATTTATAGTCGATTGATTTTTTTAACAAGAGTACCAGATAATTAGTGGGGGAAAAAATAGTTTTTTCATCAATTAGTCTTGGGACAACTTGATATCCACGACCTCATACCATGTACAAAAGTTAACTCAAAATAGATGATAGACCTATATAAGAAAACTATAAAACTCTCAGGAGGAAACACAGAAGAAGATATATGTATTTTTAAGTTAGAGAAAGGTTTATTAGATCTGATACCAACAGTACTATCCATAAGAAAATAGTATTTTAGACTTTATAACAGTAACAACTTTTGCATTTCAAAAATTAAGAAAACGAAAAGGCAAGCTATATAACTAGGAGAAAATATTTGCAAATCACACATCTGGTAGGGGACTTATACCTAGAATATACAAAAACTCTTGCAACTCAGTAATAGATACATGACCCATTTTTTAAAATTACCAAAGAATTTGAATAGCTATTTCTATAAAGAAAATGACCAAACCAATAAGAATATTAAAAGACATTCAACATCATTAGTCATTAGGAAAATATAAATAAAAATCAGTGATTTACTACTTTATGCATACTAGGATATATCAATAATAAAAGAGATATTAAGTGTTGGCAAGTATGTAAAGAAATCAGAACCATCACACATTGCTGGTAGGAATGTAAAATGATATGGCTTCTTGGGGAAACAACAGTTCCTCAAAAACTTAAATATAGAGGGAGGGGTGCCTGGGTGGCTCAGTTGGAAGAGCATGTGGCTTTTGATCTTGGGGTGGTTTGAGCCCCACACTGGATGTAGAGATTACTAAAAAATAAATTTTAAAAAACAATATTAAAGAAGTAATAGACTTAGAGTATAACCCAGGAATTCCACTTCTAGGTATATGCATTAAAACATAAATTAAAAACATATTCACACCAAACTTGTACATGAATGTTCATAGCAGCTGTATTCATAATACACAAAAGGTGGAAACAACCCAGATATTTATCAGCCAATGAATGGTTAAATACAATGTGTCATATCTCTTTAATCTTCCATAAAGTAGAATGAGGTATTGATACAGCATGGATCATCTACAGCATGGATCTACCTTGAAAACATTAAGTGAAGGAAGCCAGACACAAAAGCCCACAGATAATATTTCATTAATACAAAATGTCCAGAATAGACAAATTCATAGAGACAGAAAGTAGATGAGTGGTGTCCAGGTACTGGAGGAAGAAGAGAATGAGGACTGACTGCTAATAGGTATAGGATTCATTTATGGAGTGATGAGAAATTTCTGAAATTAGGGGTGATGGTTGTATAAGTTTGTGAATATACTAAAAGCCATTTATTTTGTATACTTTAAAAAGGAACTTCATGATATGTGAATTATATCTTAACAAAGTTGTTAGAAAAGCATGCAGTAAAATGTGTTTATGGATTGGAAGAACACATACTGTTAAAATGTCTATATTACCCAAAACAATCAACACATTTAATGCAATCCCTATCAAAATACCACCAGTTCACAGAGTTGGAATAAATAATTTGAAAATTTGTGTGGAACCACAAAAGACCTCAAATAACCAAAGCAATCTTGAAAAAGAAGAAGCTGGAGGCATCACAATTCCAGACTTGAAGCTGTATTACGAAGCTGTAGTCACCAAGACAGTATGGTACTGGCACAAAAACAGATACTTGACTAATGGAAGAGCATAGAAAACCCAGAAAAGGTCAGCTAATCTTCAACAAAGCAGGAAAGATTATCCAAAGGAAAAAGTCTTTTGAACAAATAGTGTTGGGAAAACTGGACCAGTTTTTTACACCATACAAAAAAATAAATTCAAAATGAATGAGAGATCTAAATGTGAGACAGGAAACCATCAGATTCCTAGAGGAGAACATACAGACAGTAACCTCTGTGTTGCATTGGTCATAGCAACTTCCTACTAAACACATCTCCAGAGGCAAGGGAAACAGAAGCAAAAATGTACTTCTGGGACTTCATCAAGGTAAAGAGTGCAAAGTATACGAGACAGTCAACCAAAAGGCAGCAGAGAAGATATTTGCAAATGACAAATATAAAGGGTAAATACATGAAATACATAAAGAACGTATCAAACTCAGCACCCAGAAACCCAAAAAGTCCAGTCAAAAAATGGGGAGAAGACAGCAATAGACAGTTTTCCAAAGAAGACATCCAGATGGCCAGCAGATACATGAAAAAAATGCTCAATCATTCATCATCAAGGTAACACAAATCAAAACCATAGTGAGATACCACCTCACACCTATCAGAATGGCTAAAAGTAACAACATAGGAAACAACATGTTGGTGAGGATGTGGAGAAAGAGGAACCTTCTTGCACTGTTGGTAGGAATGCAAACTGATGCAGCCACTAGGGAAAACAGTACGGAGGTTCCTAAAATAGTTAAAAATAGAACTGCCCTACTATTCAGCAATTGCACTACTGGTATTTACCCAATGGATCAAAAGTACTGATTCAAAGGAGCATGTGTACCCAGATGTTTATAGTAGCATTATCAATAATAACCAAATTACGGAAAGAGCCAAATGCTCATTGACTGATGAAAAAGATGTGTGTGTATGTATAATGGATATATGTTACATATATTAATATGATGGAATATTACTCAGCCATCAAAAAGAATGAAAACTTGCCATTTGCAACAACATGGATGGAGCTAGAGTATATTATACTAAGCAAAATAAGAGAAATACCATATTATTTCACTCGTGGAATTTAAGAAACAAAAGAACATAGGGGAAGAGAAAAATAGAGAAACAAACCATAAAAGACTTTTAACTACAGAAAACAAACAGGGTTGCTGGATGGGAGGTGGGCGGAGGGGGCTAAATGGGTGATAGGTACTAAGGAAAGCACTTGTGTTGAGCACTGGGTGTTATGAGTAATGAATTACTAAATTCTACTGAAGCCAATATTACATGATATGTTAACTAGAATTTAAATAAAAATGTAAGAAAAGAAAAATATGTTTAAAGTGCTGAAAAACCTGTCAGCCAAGAATTCTATAGCAAGATAATTCTTAAAAGCAAAATAAAAAAATTCCCAGGCAGACAAAAATTAATAAAATTTGTCGTAGGCAAAACTTCCCTAAAAGGAATTCCGGGGCAGCCCCGGTGCCGCAGCGGTTTAGCGCTGCCTTCAGCCCAGGGTGTGATCCTGGAGACCCAGGATCAAGTCCCACATCGGGCTCCCTGCAAAAAAAAAGGAATTCCAAAGGAGGTCCTTAAAGTTTGGAAGAAATTAGACCACTGATACATAAATCTGCAGGAATCTACAGGAAGGAATAAAGAATACTGAAAATGGTAATCATAGAAGTAAATATAAAAAGGGTGTGTTTCCTCTGATTTTCTTTTAAAAGTGGAATTTCTTTAAAACAATTTTAACTGAATTACTGATTTTGTAGGAAACGTAGATGGAATATAAACAGCAATAGCATAATAAGGACAGAGAAATAAATCAGTACTAGAACAAATTTAACTGTATTTTACCAGATTAAGTCCATATGAATCTGAAATAGAATACGGAAACATACTATAATTCCTAAAGTAACCGTGAAGAAAATAACTGGAAAACTACAGGCAGAATATTGGCACACTAATTAAAATGATGTAGTAAAATGCATTTTAAAAAGACTAGTAGAAGGCAGTAAAAAGGAAGTAGAGAAATAAAAGACATGGGCCTTCAAAAATAGTGAAATGGCAGAGATGAACCCACTATATCTGTAATCACATTAGATTCTATTAGACTAGCAGTCTTTACGTTCTGTCTCCCTTTCTGATATTTCCCACACTAAATGCTCCAGAGAAAAGGCAGAGAATATCAGATTGGGTTAAAAAAAAATAAAGCAAGATCCAACTATATGCCATCTGCAGGAAACATGAAATTCAAAAACACAAACAGATTTGAAAGTAAAAGGCTGAAAGAAACATACCATGCAAACAGTAGCAATAAAGAGAGCTGAAGTGTTTACATTAACATCAAACACATTAAGATGAGAAATATGAGACAAAGAACAGCATTTTATACTGGTAAAAAGGCTAATACATTGGAACATATAACAAATATAATAGTTATATATAATTAAATAGTAATTGCATGTGTTAGTAACAACAGAACCCCAAAATACATAAGCCAAAACTGACACAATTGAAAGGTAAAATCATTCTACAATTATTGTAGGAGGTTTTAATAGTCTTGTCTCAGCAGTTGATAACATAACTAGACAAAATAAGATTATAGAAAAACAGTGCCAACTAAACTGGCCTGTCAGCAGCACTACATCACAGCATAATATATTTTCAGGTACACATGGAATATTTTCCAGTATAAACAATATAGCAAGTCTCTATAAGTTTAAGAGGATTAAAATCAGACATACGTTCTTAACCACTATGGAATTAAGTTAAAAATCAATAGTGAAATGAAATCTGGAAGGTTACCTGTTTGAGAATTAAACAGCTTAACTTCTGAATAACCCATGAGTCAAAGAAGAAATTATAAAAAAATTTAAAAAGATCTACAACTGAATGAAAATACAATATTAAAATCTGTGGAATCAAAGGCATGGTTAGAAAAAAAAAGCTTTAGTCACTTACATTAGGAAGAAGAGAATTGTAAAATCAGTTATTTGAACTTCTACCTTGAGATGTTAGAAGAGCAAATTAAATGTAGGAGAGAGGGAATAATAGAAAATAGTATGGAATTCAGTGAAATAGAAAGCAAAAAAAAAATCAATGAAATAAAAGTATTCATTGAAAAAAAACATCGATAATCCTTTAACTGATAAATTGGAGGTAACACAAGTGATCAAAATTTGGAATGAAAGAAGGATCATCACCACATATCTCAAGAGCTAAAATAATTATAAAGGAATAATATGAACAATGTTTTGCCCAAAAAATAGACCTGTTAAATGAACACATTCCTAGAAAAATCTAAAACCTGACTAAAGAAAATACGTAAATTGAACTAAAGTAGTTTAATTATTAAGATTCTCTTCCTAAAAATAGAAACAAACCAAGAAACAGATTGGGTTAAAAAATTAAATAAAAGCAAGATCCAACTATGTGCCATCTGCAGGAAACATAAAATTCAAAAACAGAACAAACTGATGGTTATCACAGGGGTTGGGGTATGGGTTAAACAAATAGATGAGGATTGTCTCTGAGTACCAAGTGATGTATGGAATTGCTGAATTGCTATATTGTACACTTGAAACTAATATAACACTATATGTTACCTGGAATTAAAATCTAAAAACTTACTCTTTCTAAAGAAAAGCAGAGTGCAAATATAGCCTTACTGGTGCATTCTATCAAATTTATATGCAGAAAAACCCCCCAAATTCTACAAAAACTCTTCCATAAAATAGAAAACATTTCCAGCTTCTTTTATGAGGTCCCTATAATCCTGTAGTTTACAGAAGCATTATTCATAATAGCCAAAAACTGCAAACATTCAGTTGTTCATCAGTTAATGAATGCGTAAACAATGTGATAAATCCATATGATGGAATACTAATCAGCAGTAAAATAGAACAAACTACAAATACATGAAACAATGTGAATGAATCTGAAAACATTCTGCTAACTCAGAGAAACTTGACACAAAAGAGTTTGTATTGTGTTCATCAATGTTTATGAAATTTCTAGAAAAAGCAGAACTCTAAAGACCGTAGATTCATGGTTGAGTTGTATCTAGGAATACGGATTGGAAGGCAAATGGGCACCGTGGAACTTTTTTGCAGGTGATAGAATTGTTTTACAACTTGACTGTGGTATGATTGCATACCTTTATAAATATACTAACAATCATCAAACTGTATACTGTGAGTGCATATATGGTATGTAATTATACTTCAAAGCTTTTTAAAAAGTTCATCTATATGTTCATTCATAAAAAATGAAATCAAAATAGTGATGGTGGTTATCTATAGTTTGGGGATTACAGGCAGTTTTTATTTTCTTCCTTAGATTTTCTCTGCTTTTCAGGTTTTCTGTAATGAGTATGACTATTTTTTTAAAATGTTAGAAACAAATTGTCTTTAAGGAATGTCAGAAAAGAAAATGGTTAGTTTCAAAAATAAAAATAGGAATTCAAAAATATTTTCATTAATTTTTAAAATGTCAGACTAAAGAAGATTAGGGCTACTTAACTTTTCATAAGCCAAATTCTGCCTATATTCTATAATTCAGTTTTTTTTCTTTCTATAGTGTATGTCTGGATCCTATCAAGAAGCTAAAACTTTGTTGAAATCCTACTTGCAGCAGCATGGCTATGGCTCCTGGATTGTGAAATCTCCCTGTATAGAACAATTTAGTATGTGATTTAGGCAATCCATTGTCATATTAAAAATCTTTTATTTTTTGGTGTCTTTGACTAGTAAATATGTTTTAAAATTTTTGGTGGTTTTCAGCTTTCAGAACAGTCTTGCAACAGCAGTGTCCAGATATTGCTGAAAATAATAATTTGCATTGAAATGTTGGTTTTTTTTTTCTTTTTGGAAAAATAATTACCTGAGTCATTATGCAACAATTTTGTATTTATTTTTACAGGCATTATAAAGCCACTACCCTTTTTGTAGCTTAATAGAAAATTTCTTCTAAGTTTTTGCTTAAAGCTGTCCATACAGCAAATATAGTCAACATTATTTCTGGATAGTTCACTCAGGTTGTTTCTTTTGCAATTAAAATTAGAATAGGGGAATACAAATAATAGTTCTTGCTATTGTTGATTAATTCAACAAATATTTGAGTGCCTAATATTTGCCAGTCACCATGCTTGTGTGATAGTAAAAATAGCAACTAAAACATCATCTCTCATGTCAAAAAGTTTATGAATGCAAACTGCATATATGCATGCAGAAAAATGTTTACCATGTTAGAGAATAATTTTATAAATTAGCTATTCTGATTAAGGGTCATCATAAATGTTTTAAATAAGATTGCTCATTTCAAGTGTTATATATGATCTATCCAAATGTGATTTAATATTTATAATTTAGATAAGTAGGCATTTCTGATAATTAACAAAAGATTATTTAGCTTACACTTGTATTTTTCACAGTGATTAGATCAAAAGAGAAAGTTTAGTTATACTTGAATTAGGCTATATTAGTAATTAGTAAAATTGTGAGTTTGTTCCCTACTTCAACCTCTTCAACCTATTCCTTAGTTTCAGTTGCAGATGAATTAAACATTACTGGTTCTCAGACTTTGTTCCTCTTAGCTTGGATCTTTATGATCTCCAATGAGGTCAGTATAGGTTTTTTTGTCTATTCTAAAAGTATCTTAGGATTGAAATTGATACTAGTGGTTGTCATTCTTTGTTCAGAATTAGAGGCTTGATAGAAAGGACTCTGAATTGGCCTACATCAAAAGCAGCAATCCTTAATTCTTTTATGTATTATGGTTGTATAAGATACTTTGCTTGAAGAAAAGCAAACTTGATCAATATAAGAAAGTTCAGATTTCTAAACTTCAACTTTTAAAATTGTTCAAAAGCCACTAAACTAGTTACATCTAAGTTTAAGTCCTATTTTAACTCTCAGGTTCTGTTATCTGAGATAAACATTAAGGGATGGGTAAAAATTAGGAAGGCTGAAATGGGAGAGAGAATGTATTCCAGTTGCAAATAATAAAGCAAAGATTAGGTGGAAATGTTAGTGTTTGAGGCTATAGCATAGAACACTGGATGGGAAAGTTGAGGATTGAGTCTAGCAGATGTTCTCAGTTGAGTAGGTCAGAGGGGAACCCTTGAAAGATTTTGTGTAGGAAAAGACACCATTCCACAACGTTTTTTTGTTTTGTTTTGTTTTGTTTACTTACTATAGAAATTTCTAAACATACAAAAATAGAATAATGAATGAATCCCCATGTACTCATCACCCAGCTTCAGTAATTATTAAAACAACAATCTTATGTCCTTTATATCTTCTCATGCTGGGTTATATTAGAACAAATACCAGACATGTTCATTCTTTTCTTTTCTTTTCTTTTCTTTTCTTTTCTTTTCTTTTCTTTTCTTTTCTTTTCTTTCTTTTCTTTTCTTTTTTTTCTTTTTTTTCTTTTCTTTTCTTTTCTTTTCTTTTTTCTTCTCTTTCTTTCTTTCTTTCTTTCTGTCCTTTCTTTTTTTCTTTCTTTCTTTTTTTTTATTAAATTCCAGTTAACATACAGTGTAATATTAGTTTCGAATGTACAGTATAGTGATTCAATACTTCCATATATCACATGGTAATACATCATCACAACAAGTGCACTTCTTAGTTCCCACCTCCTATTTCACCCATTCCCCCACCCACTTCTCTCTGGTAACCATCAGTTCATTCTCTATAATTGAGTCTGTTTCTTGGTTTCTCTCTCTCACCTGAAAATACTTTGATACAAATCCGTGAAATATGAGAACTCTTTAATACACAAACACAACCACAATCTAGTTAGTACACCTTAAAAATTAATAGTAATTCTCCAGTATATAGGTGTTGTATAGGTTGTTGGAATCAAGATCAAAATCAACATCGATATTTATTGGAATTTGTGTTAAATATCTATTGACCTATAGATTTTTCTCTTTTTTTTTTTTTCTTTTGGTTAGTTCCTGAAAAACACCTGGGTTCTTAATGGAGTCTTCTGCAATCTCATTTTTGCTGCTTACATCTCCATGATGTCGTTTAATGTGTTCCTTTGTGTTTTGTATTTCCTGAAACCGATAGTTAAAGCTAGAGGCTCTTTCAAATAGAGGTTCAATTTTCTTAGCAAGAATACATCATAGGTAGAATTGTGTACTTTTATCACAAGATACAATGTCTGGGTTGTCATTTTTTTTAAGGATTTTATTTATTCAGGAGAAAGGGGCAGAGGCAGAGGGAGAAGCAGGCTTGCTCTGGGGAGCCTGATGTGGGACTCGAACCCAAGACCCTGGGATCACCACCTGAGCCAAAGGCAGATGCTCCATCACTGAGCGACTCAGGTGCCCTGTATGGGCTGTCTTTTTGTGATACTCGCAGTCATTGATCATTGTCTAATTCCAATATTTCATTAGGAATTACAGGTGATACTCAAATTCTCTCATTAACTGGAATCTTTCTGTTAAAAAAAAAGTTTGTTTATAGATAATTTGATACCTGAGGGGTAGTTTGTTTCTGTCTCTATGTTTTTAAAATAGTTGGTTCCCTGTCATTTTTTAAAGTTAATCTGTGAGAATTTTTTTTCAGTATCATTATGAATTTAAACATATTTGTTTCCCTCATTACAATTCATATTGTTCTCTTGTCAGTAGGAACCTATTCTAAACCTCTCCGTGTTTTCTTCTAGTTGATGTTTCTAATACTTTAGGTAATATCATTTTGTATATTCTATTCTCTGTTGCTGATACATAGACAGAAAACTATTTTTTTTTATTTTGGCCTTATATCCAGGCACCCTGCTAAATTAATTCTAATAGTTTATTGTAGAGCTTTTTGGATTTTAGTCATACACAGTCATGTCATATGTGAATAATGACATGTTTTATTTCCTCTGTCCCAGTCTTTATCTTCTGACTTTCCTTTTTTGTACTGGCTATAATTTTCCAGTACAATGTGAATAGAAGTGGTGTAGCTATGTTTGTGTCTTATATGAGAACTGTGTCATGTTGATGCCTTTGTCTTTTGAACATCATCTCAATAGTCTTTGTTATTTCCTTTCTTTCTCCTATGACCAAATGTTCTTGCCTCATCTTGTGCATTTGTTGCCCTGTTCTTGTAATTGGTTGTAATTTCTCTCCAAAAAGCTCTATTTCCTTTTCATAGAAAGTGGTAATCTGGATGCTAGGATCTGGTATCATTAATACTGAGTTTTCCCTCCCTAGGTCTTTTTAGAGAAAAAGACCTTGGAAATATGTACATTAAAGTAAAATGTTTATTTGTTCATGTTGATGCTTTCATTTCAAATTTAGGTCCACAGGCTTTTTAATTAATCTCATTTCAAATTTAGGTCCACAGGCTTTTTAATTAATCTCGTAAGTCTTAACATTTGTATCTCCTTTCTCTCATACCAAAATCCTGACTGTAATGAATAGCTACATGATTTCTTATTCATTTTTTCCAATAACTCCTACACAGTAGTCTCAGAATAATATATACCATCAGTAATAGGATTGCTGAAAACAATCTTTTTTGATTCCTGAAAACAGTTTAAAATTGGTTTTGTCCTTAGGATGTATCATACCAGATTCATACAGCCAATTTGTTTTATTTTACTTTTTAAAATTTTTTTAAAAGATTTTAAAAATTTTTAAAAAGATTTTATATATTTACTCATGAGAGACACAGAGGGCAGAGACACAGGCAGAGGGAAAGGCAGGCTCCATGCAGGGAGCCCGATGTGGGTCTCAATCCTGGGGCTCCAGATTCAGGCCCTGGGCTGAAGGCGATGCTAAACTGCTGAGCTACCCAGGCTGCCCAAAACCAGTTTCTTTTTTTTTTTTTTAAAGATTTTATTTATTAATGAGAGACACAGAGAGAAAGAGTCAGAGACATAGGCAGAGGGAGAAGCAGGCTCTATCCAGGGAGCCTGATGTGGGACTCGATCCTCGGTCTCCAGGATCACGCCTGGGCTGAAGGCAGCAGTAAACCACTGAGCCACCCGGGGCTGCCCTGTTTTAAAGTAACTTAAAATAACTTCCTTATAGTGAGTTGTGCCTCCAACTCAAGACACAGTTATAATTATTTAATTTAGCTCTTGATACTTAAAAATTGAGATTTAAAAATTATTATATGAAAATATAACATATCTAGGGGTGCCTGGCTGACTCCAGTCGGTTGGGTGTCCAATTCTTGGTTTCGGCTCAGGTCATAATCTCAGGGTCCTGAGATGGCATGACATGTCAGGTTCTGCACTCAAAAAGGAGTCTGCTGGAGATCCTGTCCCTCTGCCCCTTCCCCCATTCATGCATGGGTGTGCATGCACTCTCTCTCTTTCAAAATAAATAGATAAATCTTTAAAAATATATATGTAACAAATCTGTAATACACAGTATATGCAGAAACATCTATCTTTTTTCCCCTGTCCCTTCCTGAGAATGTGTGTGCATTTGTACTTACTCTCTGGCTTTATATACACAGTGTAAAAAAAATATATATATATATATATATATATGCATATGTACATAAAATTATTAGGTTTTTCATTTATCCTTTATTTTTAATGTAATATACACATAAACATATGAATAGTCATTTGGTTGTGGCTTTTTTGCTATTATAGTGCTCTAGTGGCAGGTTTTTTTTTAGGTTGCTTAGAGTAGAAGAGACTAGAAAGGCAGGAGGCCATTACAGTAGCCTAATAAGTGATGATGACCTCAATCGAGGTTGTGACCAGTTACTAAAGGGAAGAAAAATTCAAGCAGTGGTGGGGAGATAGGACCTAACAATAGAATATATGAAAGAAAGGAGAAGACAAAATGAAAATGATACTGTGGGTTTGAGCTATAAACTGGAGGTACTATAAGTAGAGGAGTCAAGAATGGAATCTGATGTGGCTGAAAATATTGGAAGTTTTGATACATATTTTTAAGGGGGTAATAAGATCATCAAGTGGAAATATTCAGCAGTTGGAAATATAGGTACAGAGGTCTTTTGAGAAAGCTGTGGAATAAGGATAAATTAAGAATCCCTTGCAAAGAAGCAGTTCTCAAGTTGTGAGAAAAGATGTTTCCTTTTTGGGGGAAAGTATGAAAAAATAATATTGGGATTAGATTCCCAGGAAACTCTTCTATTTTGCATTTCGAAAAATAAGCAACAGGTGGATGAAGAATGAGGTTGGCAAAAAGATATTTGAAAGAACAGAATAGGCATTCTTAGGTGCTCTGCAGGTCAAGAAAATAATTAGAAAAATACCACTAGAATTGGCAACCAGGAGTTTACAAATGACTAAAATAGCAGTTGCCGAAGCTGATTGCTCAGGAGAGCATCACTCAAGGGTACTCTGATTGAGTAGATCTGGGAAAAGCCCCCAAATCCACATTTTAACAAGTTTTTACAGATGTTTTGATGTGGGTAGTACATTTACCACACTGAAAAACACCACCCTGCAAAGTAATAAAAGTTTGGTGGTGTCAGAAAGATTGGTCACAATTAAGGAATAAATGGGAAATGAGGATTTGGAGTCAGTGGCTGAATTCTATTCTTTCTAGCAGCTTGATGATGAGACTAATATGGTTGTTTGGATTTGGGGGAATTTTTTTTGCTTATAAAGAAGGGGGAGATCCCACCAATGTGTGTGAATTTATAGTGGAGCCACATAATGTGATGTTTATGACTTGCTTTGGGGAATAGGGGATGTTAGGTCAGATAATTGGCCTACTTACAATCAGATTAGCCCTACTTAGGGAATTTTGGGTGATGTGAATGTATTCCTGAAATGGCTCAAGCCAAAATGGAGGAAATAAACTATGAGTAAATAGAAATAAGTGGAAGTAAAACAGTTTCACTGAAAGGGCAGATATGAAAGAATAGGAGATTGTGTTCAGGTTATTTTCAAAGTCTGAATTTTTAGATACTTAATTCTGGTCTATATTTTGTCAGGTTCCCTTCACCTCCAGTCTTACTCAGTTTTTAGAACTAATACAGTGGTTGAAATCTAGGGATAAAAGATGGCTTATGATTTGAGATTTAGTGTTCATTCCATTCAGTCTTTGAGGGATCTGTGTGGTGCCAGAGATAGCTAGAGCCCTGAACAGTCAACTCTGGCCTTAGGCAGCCTATTATTTACCCCCATGTTTAATAGTGCCATTTTCTTGTCTGTGCCATGGTATGAAAAAGGTTAGAAAGAAGTATTTTAAGCTTTTTTTTAGATTTTATTTAAATTCAATTTCATTAACATATGCTGTATTATTAGTTGTACAGATAGGATTTAGTTATTCATCAGTTGCATGTAACACTCAGTGCTCATATCAAGTGCCCTCCTTAATGCTCATCACTCAGTTTGGTTACCCTATCTCACCACTCAACCTCCCCTCAAGCAACCCTCAGTTTGTTCCCTAGAGTCAAGAGTCTCTTATGGTTTACCTCCCTCTCTGTTTTTATTTTACTTTACTTTCTCTTCCCTTCCCCTATGTTGATCACTTCTGTTTCTTAAATTCCACATATGAGTAAAATCATATAGTATTTGTCTTTCTCTATTTTGCATAGCATAATACACTCTAGTTCCACCCATGTCATTGCAAATGGAAAGATTTCATTCTTCTTGATGGCACACAAAAAGGGTAATGTTCCCTTTGTGTGTATATGTATATATATGTACATGTATACATATATACATACACCACTTCTTTATCCATTCATCTGTTGATGGTCTTTCCATATTTTGGCTATCGTTGACCAATGTTTATAGACCTATCTGTAAACACTGGGATGCATGTGTCCCTTCTAATCACTATTTTTGTATCCTTTGGATAAATATGTAGTAGTGCAATTGTTGGCTCATAGGATAGTTCTGTTTTTTAACTTTTTGAGGAGCCTCCATACTCTTTTCCACAGAGCACCAGTTTGCATTCCTACCAGCAGTGCAGGAGGGTTCTCCTTTCTCCACATCCTCACCAACATCTGTTGTTTCCTGAGTTTTTCATTTAGCCATTCTGACAGGTATGAGGTGGTATCTCGTTGTTTTGATTTGTATTTCTCTGATGATGAGTGATGTTGAGTATTTTTTCATGTCTGTTAGCCATTTCTGTATGTGTTTGGAGAAATGTCTGTTCATGTCTTCTGCCCACTTCATAACTAGATTTTTGGGTTTTTGGGTGTTGAGTTTGTAATGTTCTTATAGATTTTGGATACTAGCCTTCTATGTGATAGGGCATTTGCAAATACCTTCTCATGATTCTGTAGGTTGTCTTTTGGTTTGTTGATTGTTTCCTTTGCTGTGCAGAAGCTTTTTATCTTGATGAAGTCCCTCATTTTTTGTTTCCCTCACCTCTGGAGACAAATCTAATAGAAAGTTGCTGTGGCTGAGGTCAAAGAGATCATTGCCTTTGTTTTCCTCTAGGATTTTAATGGATTCCTGTCTTATATTTGGGTCTTTCATCCATTTTTGAGTTTTACTTTTGTGTATGGTGTATGAAAGTAGACCAGTTTCAGTCTTCTGCATGTTGCTGTCCAGTTTTCCCAATACCATTTGTTGAAGGGGCTTTTTTCCACTGAATATTCTTTTCTACATTGCCAAAGATCAGTAGACCAATTAGTAGAGGGTCTGTTTCTGGGTTCTCTTATTCTGTTCAGTTGATCTGTGTGTCTGTTTTTGTGCCAGTATCATACTGTCTTGATGGTTACAGCTTTCTAAACTTTTTAACAAAAATTGTGATGATGTTGTTGATCAAAAATTGTTGATTATGTATTAAGGCACTACCTATAGGGAGGAGAACAGACATTTAGTTATATCTATGTTAGAAAAAATTTCTAGGTTGGTTGGTACTTTTAGATAATGATATTTCATTTTGCACTTAAAGTGACATGACTGAGCATTACTTTAAGGAAGCCTTAGATGAAACCAGTGAAAAATAATTTGAGTAAAATATATACATTAAATATGTGCAAATACTTTGAAAATAATGATGGGGACTGGATATGAATGTTGTCAAGCTTCATAGCAGTTAACAAAGAGTCACTGTTACTTTCAAATGCAAGTTTATTTTCTTTCAGAATGAGCTAAAATTGATGGTTCCTAGATAAAGATAATTGTTCTTTGATGTGAAAAAGGAAAAAGAATATTGTTAAGTAAACAGGAAGCATGAGAATTTCCTCTTTAGAAATCTTTTGATCCTGAGACCATCCTATAAATTGTTTTAAAACACAACTTTCTCTGTCACTTCTTATGTTATTATAGATGTCAAAAATGTCTGATTTTGTTTAGTGTAATAGTTTTTGTAGTACCAAAGGAGCATGTCAAACACTGTCAAAACAGCATCTGTTTTTGGAAATAATGTAATTTTTGTTAAAAATTCTGCAGTTGTCTCTATGGGTATTTGACATCTGAATTGTTTTCTGTTTTCATAGAAACCATAGTTGTTGTTTGTTACATGATGGTCGAGGTAAACATATACCAATCCTGGAAGGTTGGTATTATCATTTAAAACTTTAAAATGAATTATTTCTTGGGAGTTAGAGTTTTAATTGTTCTGCATGTATGTGTATGCTTTTCAGTTTTGCTTTTCATTTTGACTATAATATAGAGGAAATTCATTGTTGTAGAGGAAGCATTCTAATATGTAACTTGTTTGGACAGATAACTTGAGAAAATGAAGTTACATCTGTGGACGCTTTTCCAGAATTTCAGTAATTTTTTCTACCCACTCTTTGAATTATTCCACTAATTGAAAAATAAAGTACAGTTTTATATCATTTTCAAATTAAACTTTGAATATTTTAACTCTGAGACTGTCAGACTTTACTGTATTTGAGAACTGAAAAATACAGTGTTGGCACTGCCTGCAGTATTTTTTTTACCATAGGAAAATCCTTGATTTGGATTTTTTTTTTTTTGGGAGTCTACAACAATTATTCTTCCAGTTTGCTTACTACTTCCTACTTTATTGTTTTTTAGCCAGTTAAGATAATTCTGCATTTTTAAAAACGTAGTCTGTCTTTCCTGCTGTATTGTCTTATGTTCTTCCCTCAAATCTGTAAGACCAATATCTCTAGTTCATCTTACATATAACAACTTATATTTATAGCAACCTATTTTAAATTGATACAACTTAAGTTTGAATGCATTCTGAAGCTCTACATTTTTACTCACACAACCTGCATTTCATGTTTTTGATGTCACAACTTAAATATTATTTATCCCTTAAATAATTATTATAGTTACTTTTACTATTATCTTTTAATCTTCATATTATTCTTAAAATTGCTTGATTCACTACCTTAACAATACATTTACCTATACCAGTGAGATTTATACTTTCGTATATTTTCCTGTGACTTAGTGTCCTTTTGTTTCAGCTTAAATACATTTAACCTTTCTTGTAGGGTGTTCAATGGTGATGAACCCTTTTATCCTTTAGCTTGTGCTTATCAGGAAAACTCTGTCTCTCCTTCAATTCTGAAGAACAATTTGAAGAGTATTTTTGGTTGGCAGGTTGTTGCTGTTTTTCTTTCAGCACTTTGATTATATTGTGCCACACTCTTCTGGCCTGCAAAATTTCTGCTGAAAAATCTTATAATCTTATGGGGATTTTCTTGTACATAACAAGTTGTTTTTCTCTTGCTGCTTTTAAGATTCTCCTCTTTAAGTTTTGACATTTTAATTATAACGTCTTGGTGTGGGTCTCTTTTGGTTCATCTTAGTTAGAACTCTTTGGACTTTTTGGATCTGGATGTCTGTTCGTTTCCCCAAGTTAGAAAAGTTTGCAGCCATTATTCTTCAAGTTTTCTTACCCTTTCTTTCTGTTCCTTCTGGAATTCCTTCAGTGCAAATATTGGTCCACTTGTAAGCTGTCTTCATCTTTTTCATTCCTTTTTTTCTTTTTGCTGCTCTGATTGGGTGAGTTCCATTGCCCTGTGTTCAGGTTCACTAATTGTTTCTTCTGCTTCATCCAGTCTACAATTTTGTCCCTCTGTTGTATTTTTTATTTTTTTATTTTATTTTATTTTATTTTTTTTATTTTTTGAGATTTTTTATTTATTTATTCATGAGAGACACAGAGAGAGAGGGAGAGGCAGAGATGCAGGCAGAGGGCAAAGCAAGCTCCATGCAGGGAGCCTGACGTGGGATTCAGTCCTGGGTCTCCAGGATCATGCACTGGGCTGAAGGCAGCGGCTAAACCGCTGAGCCACCCAGGCTGCCCTTTGTTGTATTTTTTTAGTTCACTTACTATATTTTTTAGCTCTCTCATTTCCTTTTGGCACTTTTATATTTCTGTCTCTTTGTTAAAACTCTCATTCTGTTTATTCGTTATTCTCCTAAGCTCAGTGAGCATCTTTAGGCCCATTGTTTTGTAGTTTATCAGGTAAATAACTTCTCTCCATTTCATTAAGGACTTTTCGAGGTTTTATTTTGTTCTTTCATTTGAAACATACTCCTTTGTTTCCTCATTTTCCTTGACTTTTTGGTTGGTTTCTGTGCTTTAGATAAAACAACCTCCAGTGTTGTAGGAGTGGCCTCATGTAGGAGATGAACCTTACTGCTCAAATTTTTTATAGCTCTTATTGTCTCTTAAGCTTTTGTGAATGTCCAAGCAATCTATTTTTGTTTTGCTTTGTTTTAGTTTTAGTTATTTGTTTGTTTTTAAGTTTTTATTTAGATTCCAATTAGTGGCACTTCCTCAACCACTTGGAACTATTAAGTATTTTTTCTATCTATCTATCTACATTCATTCACACACACACACACACACACACACACACACACAGTATGCCATATTCCAATACAGAACTGAAAAACTATTTTATTTCTAATAGCTCCCGGTAGTTTAGGGTGTGCCAAGACCTCTGTGTCTCAAAGGGGAAGATCTCAGATCTGACTGGAAGCTAGATCCTCAGGCAGCAGTTTCTATATATACAGTCCTGTGTGACTGCAAGCTTAAGCCCTGCTGACCCCAGAGCCAGGCAATCTCGAGGTATCCTCTAGGCAGCAGTCGTAAGGATTTGGGCTGAAGACAAGTGTATAAGCTCTTTTATAGGAGATACTAGTGAACTGTAGCAAGGTAGAGTGCAAAGATGATGTCCCCAAACTTAACTCCCTGAGATGACCTCTGTAGCCTCTAGCCATATACCAGACCTAAAGCCTGCTACTATAGAAACTCCAGGATTAGCAAGTAGGCCTCTTTTACAGAAATCCTAGGGTGGGGGTGAGGGTATGTTTTACTGCTGTGTAGTGCCCTGGGAGTGGTAACCTCCCAAGAACTGTTTCTTTGATTGTTACAGTCCCAGAGGATCCAGGAACACAAGCTCCGGCTACTACCCACCAGCCACCAGAGCCAGGTGAGTGAGGGGTGTTATCCCCTGAGTGGCAGCCACAAAAACTCTGTCACCAGATGTAAAAGTCAGGGTACTAGATGTGTAGAAGCTCCTGTCCAGGAGATATTGTCACTATGGTGTGTGGGAGAGGGAGAACACAATGGTGGCACCCTCAGGCTAGAGTGAGGCAGTAAGGGAATGCAAAAATGACACCCACTGCAAAAAAGAAAAAAAGGAAGATGATACTCACTGGCTTTAGCAAGACAGAGAACAAGAAGATGGCACCCACTAGCTTCTGTTCCTGAAGAATATCCCAGAAGACCCCTGACCCTCAGACCAGTGCTTTAAAATTAAGAAATAACTTCTTTCATATAAAGTCTGGGAGCTTTTCAAATGGTTACGTCTGTGCTGGGCCCTGGAATAGCTGGGTTGGTGCACAAGCCCTTTAAGAACTATTCCTCCCCATACATCTCCTTGGCAAGAGTCCTATTGGTATTCAAAGCCGGACAAAGCCAGGGGCTTGTCCCTCAGATGCTGGTTTTAAAAGCTGGGGTACCTGCTGGTTACAGACTCTTTGCTCCTCAGGGAGAAGCTATACATTTTCAGCAGCCCCCCTGCCCCAATTCTGTGTCACTGTGCTGAAAATGGAATTTATGGTGAGATTGTGTCTCAGTTCTTCCTTACCTTTAATACAGTTTCCCTCCCATTTGCCCAATGTGAGGGAGTTGGTCTGGAAATTTTTAGGTTTTCTTCAGAGAAAATTATTCTATGTATATCTGTAGGTCCAGTATGTCTGTGGGAGGAAGTGAATTAAGGATCTGTGTTACCATCTTGAACTGGAAACTCCAATCCATTTGTATCAAAATTCTTCCCATTTTAGCTAAGCTTATAAAAGTTATATAAGTATAACTTTTCCATGAAATTTTTCTGAAACCTTTAAGTGTCTCTCCTGTCTCTAAAATCTTATATATCCTATCCTTATTTTATTACATTTATTTTTACACATGTATTAAATTGTAAATTTACTCATTTTTTACTTATTGCCTCTTGGACAAGGACTTTCCTGTAGTAATTAGTTCATATTTATTTATTGAAAGATACAGTCAATTAAAACAAAATTTTCCCAAGAATGAAAGGTACAACTGTCTTTCATTATCAAGAAATAGTAAAGTTACTACTACAGAAATTTGGAGGATTTATTGGCTCCCATAGCTATATGTTCTTGTAGATGAATTGTCTTGTTTAATAATTTACTACTAGAATTTTAATGACTACATGTCCTATATAATTGTATACTTACTAACATAACTTGTATTTTTAGAATCCAAGAACTTTTTGAATTATTAAGGTATATGATGCTAAGTTTAAGGTGTTCTTTTTTAAATAAAGGAGTTATTTTTCCTCTAAGAATTTTAGAAACTCTTATTTTGAAATAATTAAAGGCTCATAAGTTAGTTTCATAAATAGCACAGAGAGATCCTGTGTTAGCTATTACCCACCTTTAAAGGTGCATTTACTTAATTATAGAGCATTATCAAAACCAGGAAATTGACTTAGGCACAATACTATTAAGTAGACCACAGAACTTAGATTTCCTCAGTTTTCATATGTACTCCTTTTTCTTTTTTTTTTTTTAAAGATTTTATTTATTTATTCATGAGGGACGGGGGCGGGGGGGGAGAGAGAGAGAGAGAGAGAGAGGCAGAGACACAGGGAGAGGGAGAAGCAGGCTTCATGCAGGGAGCCCGACATGGGACTCAGTCCCGGGTCTCCAGGATCACACCCTGGGCTGAAGGTGGTGCTAAACCGCTGAGCCACCCAGGCTGCTCTGTACTCCTTTTTCATGTGCATAATTTTATGAAATATTTTCATATGTGTATATGGATAAATTACCACCATAAAAGACAAATTTGTTCCATCCACAAAGGAACTCCCTCAGGCTTTTTTTTTTTTTTTTAAGATTTTATTTATTTATCAGAGACAGAGAAAGAGAGAGAGGCAGAGGCAGAGGGAGAAGCAGGCTCCATGCAGCGAGCCTGACATGGGACTTGATCCCAGGACTCCAGGATCAAGCCCTGGGCTGAAGGTGGCGCTAAACCGCTGAGCCACCAGGGCTGCCCTCCCTTGGGCTTTATAGTCAAGTCTTCTCCCCCACCCTCTGGCAGTTTTTCTCTCATATAATGTTTTTGTTTTGAGAATGTTGTATAACTGGAATTATACAGTATAATGTTTGAAAATTGGCTTTCTTTCCCACTCATGATGATGACCTTGAGGTCCGTCCAAGTTGATGAGTATCCAACAGTTCTTTTTTATAGGTGGAATAGTATTACATTTGGTATAGTGCCACAATTTGTTTTCTCTCTTCACCATTTAAGGACATATGAGTTGTTTCCAACTTTGCCTCTTGTAAATAAAACTCTAATGAATAGTCATGCATTTTTTATTGTTATGAAAAATATAGAAGAAAATTTACTACTTTAACCGGTGCTATTTAATACTGTACGACTTAGTGGTACTAAGTACATTCATAATGTTGTACAGCCATCATCATTACCCACTTCTGGAACTTCTAAAATCATCTCAAACAGAAGTTTTGTACCTATTAATAACTCCTATTGCCTCCTTCCCCCATCCTTCAGGTAAGCACTAGTCTATTTTCTATCTCCGAGTTTGCCAGTTAAAGGTACCTCATATAAGTGGAATCATACAATGTTTGTCCTTTTGTATTTGGATTATTTCACTTAGCTTAAAATTTTCAGTTTTGCTTATGCTATAGTATATATTAGAATTTCCTTTTTAAGGCTGAAGAATATTTAATGGTATGGATATACTGTATTTTTTGTTTATCCATCTGTTGATGGGTATTTGGCTTATTTCCATCTTTTGGCTATTATAAATCATGCTGCTATGGACATGGGTGTATAACTATGTTGGAGTCCCTCCCTTCAGTTCTTTCGTGCATATACCTGAAAGTGGAATTTCTTAATCATATGTTAATTCTGTGTTTAACTTTTTAGGAATTACCACTATTTTCTATGGTGGCTGTGCCATTTCTCTTACAAGTAGCGCACAAGAGTATCAAGTTTCCACATTCTTGTCAACGGTTTTCTCTTTTCTTTTCTTTTATTTTCTTTTCTTTTCTTTCTTTCTCTTTCTTTCTTTCTTTTCTTTTCTTTTCTTTTTCTTTCCTTCCTTCCTTCCTTCCTTCCTTCCTTCCTTCCTTTCTTTCCTCTTTCCTTTCTTTTCTTTCTTTCTTTCTTTCTTTCTTTCTTTCTTTCTTTCTTTCTTTCCTCCTTTCCTTTCCTTTCCTTCCCTTCCTTTCTTTCCCTTCTTTCCCTTCTTTCTCTTCTTTCTCTTCTTTCTCTTCTTTCTCTCTCTCTGTCTCTCATTCTCTCTTTCACATAGTGTTCAAGACTTTCTTTTAAAAAAAAAAGTCTATTCAGTTGACCTGGCAGTAATTTTGAAAAGACTGTTCTTTCCTCACTGAATTATTGTTGCTCATGTCACGTAACTTTATATATGTTGGTCATCCTCTTCACCACTGCTCTGTCCTTCCATCAGTGCCACACTCTCTTATTTACTTAGTAGCTTTTTAATGTCTTGATGTTTGGTAATGTGTTTTTGTTTCTCTTAACGTCTTGGCTATTTTATGTATTTATATATTATTTTTGGATTTATTTTTGTAAATTCTAACTACAAAATAAGGGTAATTGTTTAGAAACAAAATGAAATAACTTCAGTTTTTTAAAATGTTAATTCCAGTTACTTACCATACAGTGTTATATTAGTTTCAGGTGTACAGTATAGTGATTCAGCAGTTTTGTACAGTATTCAGTGTTCCTCAAGTAAGTGTACTCTTAATCACCTTCATTTATTTCACCCATATCCCATCCCACCTCCCCTCTGGGAACCATCAGTTTGTTCTCTATAGTTGAGTCTGTTTTTTAGTTTGTCTCTCTTTTTCTTTGTTCATTTGCTTTCTTAAATGCCACATATGAATGAAATCATATAGTATTTCTTTGACTTAACTTAGTATTTTACTCTCTAGATCCCTCCATGTTGTTAGAAATGCCAAGATTTTATTCCTTTTTATGGCTGAATAATATTCCATTGTGTATATGTTTGATATATATACACACACACAGACACACACACACACACACGACTTCCTTATCCGTTAAACTATCTGTGGACACTAGGGCTGCTTCCATAAGTTGGTTTTATACATAATACTACAGTAAACATAGAATGCATATATCATTTGAATTAGTGTTTTTGTATTTTTCGGGTAAATACACAGTATTGCAATTAGTGGGTCATATGGTAATTATATTTTTAACTTTATGAGGAACCTCCATACTGTTTTTCACAGTGGCTACACAAGTTTACATTCCCACCAATGCACAAGGGTTCCTTTTTGTCCACATCCTCCTTGCCAACACTTGTTTCTTGTATTTTTGATTTTTGCTATTCTGACAGGTGTGAGGTGATCTTTCATTGTGGCTTTGATTTGAATTCCCTGATGATGAGTAACATTGAGCATCTTTTCATGTGTCTGTTGATCATCTATATGTCTTTGGAGAGATGTCTATTCATGTCTTCTGTCCATCTTTAATTGGACTATTACATTTTTGAGTGTTGAGTTGTAGAAGTTCTTTATGTATTTTAGATACTAATACTTTATGAGATCTGTCATTTACAGATATCTTCTCTTGTAAGGTAGGTTATCTTTTAGTTTTATTGATTTCTTTGCTGTGCAGAGCTTTTTATTTTGATGTAATCCCAATAGTTTATTTTTGCTTCTGTCTCCATTAGGAGACTTACCTAGAAAATGTTGCTCTGGCTAATATCAGAGAAATCACTGCCTGAGCTCTCTTCTAGGATCTTTACGGTTTCATGTCTCACATTTAGGTCATTAATCCCTTTTGAGTTTATTTTTGTGTATTATGTAAGAACATGGTCCAGTTTCATTCTTTTCACGTTGTCCAGTTTTCCCAATACCATTTGCTGAAGATACTGTCTTTTTTCATTGCATATTCTTGCCTCCTTTGTTGAAGATTAATTGACCATGTAATCCTGGTGTATTTCTGGGCTCCATCCTACTGATCTGTATGTTGTGTGTATGTGTGTGTGCATGTGTGCCAGTACCATACTATGTTGATTGCTACAGATTTTTAAGAAATTTTCAGATCTGGGATTGTGATACCTCCAGTTTTGTTCTTTTTCAGGATTGCTTTGGCTCTTCATTGTCTTTTGAAGTTCCATAATAATTTTATGATAATTGTTCTGTGAAAAACGCTGTTGGTATTTTGATAGCGATTGCATTATATCTTTAGATTGCTTTGGGCAGTATGGACATTTTAGCAATATTTGTTCTTCTAACCCATGAGCATGGAATATCTTTCCATTGTTTGTGTCATCTCCAATTTCTTTCATCAGTGTTTTATAATTTTCAGAGTACAGACCTTTTACCTCCTTGGTTTAAGTTTATTCCTAAGTGTTTGAATATTTTTGCTGTGATTGTAAATGGGATTGTTTTCTTAATTTCTCTTTCTGCCACTTCATTACTAGTGTATAGAAATGCAGTGTATTTCTGTATATTGATTTTGTGTCTTGTGATCTTTCTGAATTCTATTTTTAAAATATTTTATTTTTAGAGAGAATAAGACAGTGGAAAGAGGAGCAGTGTATTTGTCTTGGCTATTTTAGATTCTTTGTATTTCCATATAAATATGCCTCACTTTCATGATTTTATCTCTACTTTCACCATGTCAAAAATCTAAAACTTTGAATGGGATTACATTAACTCTAGATCAATTTATGAATAATTAATATAAGAATACTGTAGTTTGTGCTTTCATTTATTTAGGTCTTAATTTCTCAGTAATGTTTTCAAGATGGAGATATATATATTTCATCACATCTGTTCCTAATTTTTTAGTACTTTTGGCTCTATTGCAAATGATATTGTTTTTAAATTGTCTTTGTCTGATGCTGGCATATAAAAATACAATTGAATTTTTATATAGTAATCTTACAGTGTTTACCCATGAATTCTGATAGATTCTTTCGGATATTCTATTTATACAGTGGCATTTGTGAAAAATGATTTTAGTTCTATTAATTTACTTATTTTTCTTGTCTTACTAAATTTGTTAGAACCTCCACTTCACTACTGAATAGAAATGGTAATACATATCCTTGTCTTAGTTTCAAACTTAGTGTTCCATATTTTACCATTAATATATTAGGTGTGGTTTTTCTGACAAAGATACTCAGGATAAGAAAATTCCCTTCTAGTCATAGTTTTCTGAGCATTGTTAATTTTTATTTCAATTTTCTTAAATGATATTTATACACCAATTGAATTGATACATGTAGTCTGTATCAGTTTATTTGTATGAAGTGAGTTACATTTTATTTTTTAACACCAAGCCAGTCTTACATACCTAATTTGGTCACATATGTCACCTTTTATATATAATACTGAATTTTATTTGCTAATATTTTATGAAAGCTTTTTGAATCTATATCAGAGATATTGGCCTATAATACTTCATCTTTTTTGTTGTTTTTTTTTGTTGTTGTTGTTGTTTTTTTTTTTTTTACTTCATCTTTTTTGTAATGTTAGTTTGGTGTTTAGATGATGCTGGCCTTAGACAATGATTTTTGAAGTGTCCCTTATTTTTCTATTTTCAGACTGTTTATGTAAGATTGCTTGTGTTTATTCCTTTAATATTTGGAAGAATAAAACAGAAATCCCATTTAGTTCTGAGGTTACCTTCATGGGAAAATTTTAAATTGCAGAATCATTTTCTATTATTTTTTATTATTTTTTCAAACTTTTTTTTCTTTCCTCTTTTTCTGGTATTCCTATTACATATATGTTAAATCATTTGATATTCTTCAACAAATCGTTGAGTTTCTTTTTTTTGCTTTGTGCTCTAGTGTCATTGTTTCTTTGGAATTTATTTCAGAGTATATTAAGTTCATTGATCTTCAGTGTCTAATTTTTAAAAGGCCATCTAGTGAATTTTTCATCCATATATTTTTCAGGTGTAAAATTTCTTTTCTAGAACTTTGGTTCATTTTTTAGTTTTTTAAATAGTTTCATCTTTGCAGTTTTCATTTCTCTCAGATTCTCTATTTGTCTCTTCATTGGGTTCAGCTTATCCTTTAAATCTTGAACTTATTTACAATAGTGAATTCCATCATCTCTGTCATTTTTTTCTGCTTCTATTGAATGTTTTTCCTCTGCTCATCATAGGTCACATTCTCATACCTATTCATTTTTGATTTATGCTGGCCTGGATTTTGGTTTTTATTTTTTATTTATCTTTGTTTCAAGTTTTTATTTAAATTTTAGTTGATGTATAGTATAATGTTAGTTTCAGGAGTAGAATTTAATGACTCATCACTTACATACAACACCCAGTGCTCATCACAAGTGTCTTCCTTGATGCACATCACCCACTTAATCCATTCCTCTGTACACCTCTCCTCCAGCAACCCTCAGTTTGGTCTCTCTAGTTATGAGTCTGTTTTATGGTTTGCCTCTCTTTTTTTTCTTCCCCTATATTCATCTGTTTCATTTCTTAAATTCCTCATATGAGTGAAATCATATGGTATTTGTCTTTCTCTGACAGACTTATTTGGCTTAGTATAATACACTTTATACTCCATTCATGTCGTTGTCTTACTTTAGACAATGTTGAATTTTGTTATAGAATGGAAACTTGGATTATCTTGAGTCTTTTAAGATTTCCTAGGGCATGTGTAGAGTGGTCTTTACAAAAGGCTAGATTGGTCCAAACTCTTAAGTCCTGGTCTTTTTAGGATTTCTACCAAATTTCCAGGGTTTTATTCAGTAAGGTTTCCCTGCCATGTTAGAATTTGAGCATCTTCTAATCTTGTACAAGTTTTTATGGTTGTTTAGACCACAATTTTTAAGAATTCATGCTTTCCCTGTTAGTTGTTCCTTGTTTAGCCTTGTGGAATCTCACCTCTAAATAGCCACAGCTTAGTATTCAGCCAAAAAAATAAATAAATAAATATCTTCTGTACATATTTCTGATCCCTCCCTCTGCAGCTCTCTTCTCTCCAGTGTGCTGCAGCACAAATTTCACTTGTTTCAGTAACCTTGAAACTCTGTTCTCTGTTGCTTTCGCTCAGTGAGGTTGTTGCTTTAGGACTCACCTTATTTGTGTGTGTTTTCTTAGATGTCACATTTCTGTAGTGTCTGTTCTTCAATGTTCACTTTTATGGTTTTAAGAGGAAGGCTAATCTGGTACCGGTTACTCAAAATTGGAAAGCAGAAGTCTTGTTCCATATATTTTGAAGCTATGGAATTATTAGATGGATCAAATTGAGAATTGTTACATCGTCTTATGGAATAAACTCTTATCATTATGAAATTTATCTATCTATAGCTATATCTTTTGCTTTAAAGTCCCATTTTTAAAGTTAATACAGCTATCTCCGTTTTTTGGGGGGATGTTTTGGTTTTAGCTAGTGTTTGCATTGTATATCCTTTTTTATTATTTTAACTCCTCTATTTATGTAAAGCATGTTTTTATAAACAATGTAATATTTTATCTGAAAATGTTTAATTAGAGTTTTTAACTCATTTAATGAGATATTGATGGGGTTTAAGTCTCCCTTCTTGCTATTTGTTTTTCATTCTTTCTTCATTTAGTTTCCCTTTGTTCTTCATTTCTTGCCTTTTTCTAGGTTGAGTATTTCTAATATTTCCTGATTTATTACTTTTTAGTTATACTGTTCTTTTAGAGGTTACCTATATTATAGTATGCATTGACTTATGTTAAAAGTTCAGAAATAACAGGAATAAAACCAGTGAATTACTAAAGCAACAGTAAGTACATTTTGCTGGAAGCACTCAAACCAAAAGATAGACTGAGGCTTGGGGTATATTTAAATCAACTTACACAGTGGGGGAGAGCAATAACTCTGTTCTTCATGGTGATAGATTATATTAAAATTTTCTTAAATTATAGAGAATTGTTCAGTGGTTATCTCATATCAACCTGGGAAACAGTTCAAGTTTTATTTATGATTTCCAGAGGCATAAACAAGAAATGACCCAGGTCAAGTTAGCCTTGCAAAATAAGCTAAATTAAACTTTGGTTTGTATGATTAACCTGGTTTTGTTTGCTTAGGAAGTTTCAACACAGGTCTCCATTTGCTCTTTATTTTAACATTTATTGCAGTCAACCTAAAATACATTCCTTTAGCACTTCCCAAACAGTGCAGGGATCCTATAACATTTTAATTTTTATCTATCTTAATTTTCATTTATCATCTTTACCCTTGTTTTTTTTGTTGTTGTCAGATATGTTACTTATGTATATGTTAAAATGCTCCAAGATTTGTCTTAACTAGCCCTGATCGACTGTATGTAGTACTCTTCATTTCTTTTTCTTTCTTTTCTTTTTTGTTTTTTTCAGGTTTGTGCTTCCATCTAGGAATTTTCCCTTCAACTGAAAATTATTCCTTTAATACTTCAGGTGTTCTTTTGACTAGTTTCCTCAAAGTTTTGTCTGTAATATCTGTTTCACTTAAATTTCTTAGGAATTCTGGGTACAGAATTCTAGATTATATATTTTATCACCTATATGTCATCCATTGTTTTTCCAACTTCCATGGGGTTGTTGAAATATTAGCCAACAATTTTATTACGGCTCTGTTGAAGGCAGTGCCTTTTTTCCCCATTGGGTGCTTTTTGTCTTTGCTTTTCAACAGTTCTGTGATTTCCCTAGGTGTGGACTTGAGGGTTTTGGATGTTTTGTTGTTTTGTATTTATCCCACTTTTTTCACTTTTTTCTTACGTTTTTCTTGTTAGCACCTTCTTTTTTCCTCTGGGCTTCACTTTGGATATATTTTTATTGGCCTGTCTTTGGATCACTAATCCATCTTCTGCTATGTCCAGTATGCTGATAAACACATCTAGTGATTTCTTAATTTCAGGTACTGTATTTCTCAGTTCTAGAATATTATACTTAATTTTTTCAAATAAATTTCAATTTTCTGCAGAAATCTACCTTTTCATCTATATTTAGGCATTATACTATTCTCTTGAGCATATTAATCAGTTATTTTAAAGTCTGTGTGTCATAATTTATATCTGAATAATGTGTTGGAGATTTCTATTACTGGTTTTGCCTCAATTTTGAGTGTTAGTATTCCTCATAATTTTTTTTCCATATCATTTTTAATGTCCAACGTTTATAATATGAGGGCCAGGGCTTTCTCCTCAACTCAAGTTTATAAATTTTCGATTGGCTTGTGAGGCCAATAGGGATACTTCTTGTCTAATTTGGTTTCTGGGAAGACTTCATTCAGGTCCTCAGTGGTCATCTGATCAAATGGAATTATGTTCTTCATCTTCTCCAGCTCTTTTTTCATATTCTTCAATCCTGGCCTTTGAGAGGGACAAAAACTCAGCACAGCTTTTCACATCTTCTTTTTCCTCAGCATCCACCTGGACAGTGTATTTATCCTCTGGCACAGGAACCTTCAGGGTATTAAACCTCTTCTCACAGTCATCTACCAAGCCAGCCTTTGCCACATTGGCCTTGTAGTAAGCCCAGTCGATAGCAGGTGGTTTCTCAGGAAGAGTAGCCAACCTGGAGGTAAGCATCTCATTCCAGGATTTCAGGGAGTTGGCAATGGCCATCTGGTTTCGGGGTATGATCTCCCCAAAAGCTACCCAGTCAATGGTTTTTAGAGCAAGTTTTCGCCCAGCCATCTTGAGATCCTTCACCGACCCCAGCGGCCCACTGCCTCATAATTTTTTAATGCCACATGTGGATGAAATATAATAGAGGCTCTGGATGATAGTATAAGTAAAATTTTCTTCAGGAGGCAAGTAGAATCTGCCAGATACCTTTGATCCTTTTGAAGTTGGGTTTTAAGCTCTGTTAGAGCCTAGTATATTTCAGATATGACCTTATACTGAGGCTTGTTTATATGGAACCTCGGCCTTTCTTTTTTCTCATCTGAGTCCTGACATGCTTATTAGATCTTACCCCCATGGCAGAGCTTAAACTCCAGCCTGTGTCTCCTCAGCACCACACAACTCTATATAGCTTATTTGCCCCCCTAGTTGCTGTTTTCTGCCATTTTATTGTAGTGGTTAATAGGTGCCTTAACTTGTGCATGTGCAGCTGATGGATCAGTCACCAAAGAGAATTTGTATGGGGATGTGTGGGCTCCTCCACAGTTCCCTTTGTTCTGATTCTCAAATCCCATACAGTTTGAAACCCTGAACTCCTACTTTGATTTCCTTGTGGGACTACCACTTGGATTCCATTTCTCTGTGCCATAATTTGGAACATATCCTCAGAGAAAATCCAGGATATCCCTTGTGCACATTCCTTCTTTTGAGGAATGTGACCTGCAAGACCTGCCTGCATTGGTTTCTGTGCTCACATAGAGAAACTCCTACCACACTTAGGCCGGAAGGGAAGAAGAATGAGTAGATTACTAGAAATTTAAGGACAAAGGCATAAAGAAAGGACCACTTTGAGAGGAGTATATGTTTCATCAAGTGATGCAGTCATCTTGAAGTGATCCTTCATCCAACTTTGGCCAAACTCAGCCAGAAACCAGAAGGCAAGAAAACACATTAACATAGTTCACACAAGTCAGCTTAGCAGGGTGGGGAAAGATGTAGAGTCATCAAGGAGAAAATAGATAATATTTAGCATAGTTTACCCCTTTATTCTTCAATACGTATACTTTTTCTTCATTTGGGAGAAAGTGTCTCAACCAAAGGAGACACATGAAATTCTACCAACTCTGGTAGCATTGTGAAATAGTATCAGTTCAGAAATACTTTTCCTGAAACTTAAAATGTTAGGCACCACTAGTATTTTTCACAGAAAGAAAGCAAGATTATATAAAATCCCATTTTGCATGGCATGTGACAAGAAGAGAGAAAAACAGGTAAAATAAATACACTTGAGTGTCTGCTTGATAGCTAGTCATGAGAATTGGTAATCATAGCTTCCTTCTTCAAATAGTCTGCGTATTCTCCTTTATCCTCTGCCATTACTTTGCTGGATAGAATTCTTTACCTGGTAGTGGACTTCAAATCTCAATTCTAGGGAATCTGAATCTTTAATGTCCCTGCATTTTGGGGATTGGTGCAGTTTTTCATTGACCAGTACTTTTGTAAAGAGTGCTGAAAAATGCCCTGCTAGATTTCCTGGGTTCCAAATACAGTGCTACCCATTGTGTCGCTGTTGCCTCTGTTTGGTAGCAGGAACTTCCATTTCCCCTTGTCATCAATATCAATCAGTCTGGCCAGTACAGCAGTCCTTTATGTACATGTTAATTCAGCTGCATGGAAAGTCCTCACATGGCCAGTACATAGTCTTAGTTTCCACCTAATCAGTTTTCTGGTAGAAGTCAAGATTCCTGGTAAAAACACGCCTCCTTGAGCACTAGGTCCTTAAAAATGACAAAGCTAAGGTTTTATTGACTGGAGGTATACATTTTTCAAGTCATTAAGTATGATAATGAGAGGGACCACTTTTACTTCTGCTGCTTGATTGCCAGACTTGTGCAATCCATCAGGGGAGACTGTATCATATATTTGTTGCTGGTTTAACACAAATAGTACATCCTCTAGGATGATAACTTATCTTCACGATATTGTTTTCAACAGATATGGATGGTAGCTGAACGTTCAATATAGGTCATTTCACTCCCTTATCAAGCCAACTGTTTCTGAATGATGGAATACATAGTGAGATCAGTAAAATCCATAAGCATGATACCATTGCCATACTTCTTTTGTCATAAACTATATTCTTTGTTTGAAAGCAGTGTTGTAATGGATAAGCATTCCATAAATGATGGTGCTGCAGAACATGAGGCACAGAAAGAAAATCTGAATTAGAACACAGATCTATCCTTTTAAGGACAAAACTGTTCACCCCAAAGTGATAGGGATCCATCAATCTACCATCAGATATCCAGCCAGCTGGTTCCTTTGGGGGATGGTGCCATATTGAAAGCTCAGCATGCATTGACTTATGCTTTTGGGAGGTTGGACACTCAACAGTGGTGGTAACCAGATCAGTGTTTGTGAGTTAATGACCATGTTGTTGGACTCATACATAATCTCCATCCTTGTTGCCATAGCCACTTTGTACATAGGTCTATTGAATAAGCACTGGATTAGCCAGGGAAAGAAGCTGGCTGGCACTCACAAGAAGGGTCACCTTGTCCACTTGAACAATGAGAGTCTTCTTTATAGTGGGAAATTAATATTTTTATATTCTCTGCTCATTCAAGAGGTCCATTCGCATACCACTTACCCACATCTTTTAATCATCATTTTTCCATTTTCTTTTTCTTTTTTTTAATTCATTTATGATAGTCACAGAGAGAGAGGCAGAGACACAGGCAGAGGGAGAAGCAGGCTCCATGCACCGGGAGCCCAATGTGGGACTCGATCCCGGGTCTCCAGGATCGCGCCCTGGGCCAAAGGCAGGCGCCAAACCGCTGTGCCACCCAGGGATCCCCCCATTTTCTTTTTCAAATCTGTGGTCATCTAGTGAACTTGTCACTTCCCATAAGTCACTCTGTTCTAGATCCATACCTACGTTCATTATCCTTTCGCATGAAATAGACAAATGCACAATTTTGAATAGGGTTATAGATGTGGGATCATCCATTTTCTGGCTGATAACAGCATCTGATGCAAATCCATTTTTAAACTAGGTTCCTATTCCTCTCTTTTAATGTGTGATAGGAAAGTCCCCAAGAAGCCAAAAGAATGGACTGAGGACGAAGGGTTAAATTAAGTACCATGAGATTCTAAATTGACTGCTTATGCAATTTAGATATCCCTCCCATACCTGTTCAAACCTACTCAGTTCCATTTTATGATGAAATTGCTTGTCTACCCAAATTATGTTTCAGTACATCAGTTAATGACTAGCTCATGATGGAAGTTCAAGCGGCATAATCACTTGGTGTCCTGTGATCAGGCATTTTTTTCTTCCAGGGTTCTGTCACAAGCCAGGTAATGTTTGTAAATCAAGTGTTATGTGCACAATAGGGCTTTTCTTTTTTCTGAAAACTAGAGACTTTCTGGAGACTTCTAATAGCATTTTCATTATACATTTGATTTTAGCCAAAAGGCCAAGAAGCAACCAATGCACAGCATTTCTGTCATAATATCTTAAACAGTCCTGGGTCATAAAGCCCATGTGGTTGGGGAATATATATTGAGGCCTGGACCTGTTAAGGAGCCCTTTCTTACTATGGGCCACATTGAAAACTGACAGCCTACTGGGTTACTTCCCCTGACCAGATGGCTCAGAGTAACAAAGCCCACCAGGCTTTGTACCTCTTTGTAGTGGGCTGTTCAAACACATCATGTAGTCCTCCACTCTAGAAGAATCTCTTAGTATGCATGAAATGACTGAACCTTTAGAAACTTCAATCTCCTGATACATCCCTCAACTTTTGTAGGACTTAACTCTCTCCTTCTGCTAAACAATTAGCTTGCTCAGGCACTACCTCTGTTATTTCTCATCAAATCAGTTAACATAACATCACTAATGTAATGGCCCAGCATGACATTCTGTGAGATAAGATTAAGTACTCTCCAGACTAATTACAACAGAACAGAACTGATTATATCCTTGGGACTAGACATTTAAGGTATTGTTGCTTATTCATATAAATGCAAATGACAACAGCTAGAGATTGCAAGTCCTCTATGGTGTCTTGAAGTCCTAAACAGTGTGCTTCCTTGGCCACTATAGAGGTATGTCACAGGTAGGGTCTGTGATCCCTTTGGACCCTCTTAAGATGGACTCAGGCAAATGTTCCATCTCTGATGTGATCCCCATAAGCCCCAGGCTGGAGGGCTCACATGGAGTTTCAGAATAACAAGGTACACTTAGAGCCATTAACAAATAACTTCCAGAATATCCAGACATTTTCCATTTCTCAGTAAACGATCTCCTTGTCAAAAAGCTCTTCCAAAATGGCTTGAGAGAAAAATTGACAGTATTTATCTGTGGTCATATTATTGGGCCCTTCCTTAGAGGGATCTAGCCTCCTTGGAGACCAGGTCTAGGAAATGGCTCAATTTTGAGAGCTGGAAACAGATCACGAATTACAATAATTTTTATTTATCTCTGCCCAGCAGATTTAGAGTCTTTTTAATTTTGTGATCATTAGTCATCATTAGCACTCTGCCCTATAGTTTATTGTAGTGATTGCTTCCACCTTGTCTCTAAGGGCTAAATGGTGTTTACCTGTTTATCACTCCAGGGTTCCATTATTCTTGAACAGATCAGGGAAACCAATCCCACTGCAGCACCATCTGTCATTTCTGATTTAATGAAGAAAAATTACCACACAACTGTCATGGATGCCAGTGTACCCCCTTACCAGTGCCTTCCTAGGCAAGATGAGAAGACTGCACATAATAGATCCATTCCAGTATTTCCATTTCCATGGTCCCTTGGACTCTTTGTTCTATAGGGAAATTCTAGCATTTAAATACCATTTAAAAGGGCCACTGTGGAGTCCAAGAATTTATTCAACTAACTGTTAATGCCGTTGCAAGTTCTCATTAAATTCTGAATCCCAGGGAGTTACACATCTAAATTAAATGAGCCTACACATGACTTAATTTTCACCTCTGTTGGTCTAAAACACCTTTTATCTTACTGCCTCAGAAGTGTTGAGATCTTAACTTTCATTTTAGGCCTAGAGGCAATGAAAGGTGGTAAGGTGAGTTCTGAGGAAAATTTCCCTTAATTTGTGAGTCATTGGAAGGTTTTTAAGCAGAGGAGTGATTTTTTCCTCAAAAAGGATACTATTAAAAGAAAAGGGTTTGCCTCTGTCAGTAGGATATTTAAAATTCTCAGCCTCTGTGTCTGGCAAAATACATCTCATATCTCATGGTTTCATTTCTTCCCCATTCTTACTGTAAGAAACCTGGAAGGCTTAAATTTTTAATTGGCACTATACCTTTACAGACCTTACATCATGCTCTTGGCTTTGTTCTATGTCGTATGCGCTGTCTACAGCGGAAGAAGGACTCCTTCAAAACTGCCTGCAAGTATTTAATTGTATATCCATAACATTTTTAACATCTCTCTTATCTGAGACCATCAGAAGAATTTAAGTGATAATCATAATTTTTATAACTGTTCTTATTGTAGCAATTAAATATCATGACCATTTGATCTCACATCATGCTCTCAATCTGCATTTCACCTTGTGCTACCATTGATGGTAATTAGAGTAATCAAGATGCTAGTACATCCCATAGATCATTATGTTCCTAATGAATCCAATCCCAGATCTGATCTTGATGGTCTATTTATTGGGGCTATTTCTGGTATGATTACTGTGTTTGAGCCAGAAAAGAGATGGCATACTCAGAATAAGTCAAGGAAGATCTAATAGACCATTTACCAAACTGTGGTCATAGTATAGGGTTAATGCAAGGGATAATGCAGTACACTAGAGCCAGTAATGGTATAGAAGTGTTACTATACCTAGGGCTGAAAGGAGTAGAAGGGAAGTTAGCAGAACCCAGAAGGAAAAAGTCTTGAGAGAAACTGGATTCTTTGGGAGGCACAGCCATCCAGAGGCTTCACATGGAGAGTCAGGGGATCTCTTCTGTCCTACCAGAGCTCCCCAGTAGTGGGACCCATTGGAAAGCCAGAAGACAGGGGAGACCTTTAATATATGTTATAGAGGTCAGCCTCCTGACAGCAAGTTATAAGATGATGGAAAATGGATAGAGAGGCACACCAATTAAATGAAGAGTTTCTATAATATTATTGGAATCTTGTTAAAGGCATAGCCTGAAGAAGGAAAGTAGTATAATTTGACGAGGCTTTCTTAGACTAGAACTGAGGATCCAGTCAGCTTGGGAAAGGAGAAAGCAAGAACTTTGAGAAGCCCATTTCCCTATTCCACATACCTCTCCAGGGAAAGAGTGACTTTTGTAAGCATCTTAACTATCTCATGTGTTCACATGAGTAGTTCAGAAATGTTTTACTCTGTACTATTTCCAGGATAATAAATGGCTTGGCTTTTTATTCATCAACTTTATTAAATAATTTTATTAACTGATCTACATAGACATCATGTTTAATAGTTCAATATAAAAAATAAATATTTTGGGATAAATAAGTGAGTTTTTAGAGCCCCTAGGGCTTACAAAAAGAATCTTAAAAGATCCATATTTATCATATGAAGTATAAGAATAATAATTACAAAAGGTAGCAAAACGTACATCAAAAAATAAATATAAATTTTAAATATTTAAATAAATAGCCTGATACATTTTAAATAGGCACTTAATTATCAAGTCAGTGTTGAGAAGATGCTTTGACAAAAGGTAATCCATTTGTTCAGAAATTCTGTAATGGTTGCTGTCTCGTCATCATATTCACAGTTGTAACTTGTTTCAGATCCCTATAAAAGAAAAATTTTAATTTTTTTAGTTCAAAGTAGTTTTTGATATATAGTTATTCTCAAATAACTTATAGCTTATGGCCTTTATTTTTTAATATGTTTAATATATTAATCATTCACATTTCATTGAAATGATCAAAATACATGCCAAAAAGTTATATGTTGATACAAGTGATGATAGCATATAAGCCAAGGTTTTCCTCATTTGTCAATTCTTTCAATCTCAGTGAACACAAGAATTCTTTTTCCTGAATTGTATACAGGTAAACATTTTCAATAAAAACAGTTCTAGAAAAATATTTCATTAAATGTTACATGCAAAATAAAGTTGTTAAACCTTTCTTCCTCTGGGCATGTGTCTATATATGGGTTACATGTATGCAGTCATAGACTCATTATACTTTTTCAAACCTTAAGTTTCTATATATTAACTTTAGTGAATCTCCTCATAATTCCCCAAAGCAATATAGAACCAGCCCAGAGTCAGGACAACCTTTTGTTTGGAAGAAATTTGTGTGAAGAACATTTTTTATAAATATTCATACTGACTTCACTCCACCTTAGTTAGCATCAATGCATGCAAGTTTCCCAACTTTTAAAACTCTAAACAATAGAAATTTTGTTTGTGGACTGACTTGTTAGAAATTAACCTCCTCTGCTGATAGGAGCTATTTCAACTCAGCCTCTAGCTGACAAAATATTTTGAACTATAACAAGAAAAAAGAAAAGCCTTTTTCAAATTGAGGTACTTCCTATTCTGGAAATATAAACCAAGTGAGATAAGTATTCCCTTTAAACTGGTACAATTTAAAGGGAATACTTACATATAATCATTTAAATATTATGACCTTTTGGGAAGGTTTAAATTTTTTAAAATAGCTTGCTTTTGAAACACATTTCTGACTTTCACATATTTTTAATTTTGCATCAAGAATTTAGAATGAGTTTTCTGATGGTCAGAAATTCTGGAACAAACCTTCTGACATATATATTGTCTATCAGTATCTAGAGGCCATTGATTTCAATGTATTTTTTTAATTACATGGAAAGAAACAGTGTACTAATACAATGACTTATTTGGAAACAACTGGGATTATAATTTTAGAAACTTTGTTCTACTTATGCTATGTAGGATGGCTGTTAACTCATGAAGTTTGTACTTTGGTAGATGGGATGAGAAAACAGAGCCATGAATTTCTTCATATTGCCTGAGTCCCTTGTGTATCTAATATTTCCTATGCATTTAAAAATACTTAAGTTCTTGAAAGTATTACCTCCAAATAAGGAGTTAATTATCTAGCCCATTGGCCATTTTAGTAATTTCCTTTTTTTAAGATAAATCTCTTAATCATTCCACTAAGTAATAGGAAAACCCCATATATATTTTTGGAATATATATACATATATATTTATATATATATGTGTGAGTATATATATATATATATATATATATATATAAATCTCATATATATATAAATCTCTTAATCATTCCACTAAGTAATAGGAAAACCCCATATATATATATATATATTTTTTTTTTTAAAGATCTTATTTATTTATTCATGAGAGACCCAGAGAGAGACATAGGCAGAGGGAAAAGCAGGCCCTATGCAGGGAGCCTGATGTGGGACTCCATCCAGGAACTCCAGGGCCATGCATGCCCTGGGCCTATGGCAGGCACTGAACCTCTGAGCCACCCAGGAATCCCAAAAACGCCATTTTAAAAGCCCTTCAGGTAGGGATGCCTGGGTGCCTCAATGGTTGAGCGTCTGCCTTTGGCTCAGGTCATGATTCTGGGATCATGAGATTGAGTCCTGCATCAGGCTCACCACAGGGAGCCTGCTTCTCCTTCTGCCTATGTCTCTGCCTCTCTCTTTGTGTCTCTCATGAATAAATAAATTTAAGAAAAGAAAAGCCTTTCAAATAATCCATATTGGCTATTCTGGAAAATGATCTGTAAGAAAATATGCAACAAAACCTGCCTGCTTTTTGTGAAATTCAATTGTCTTCTCCCACTCCCAGTTTTAATATGAGAGAGAGGTAAGAGAATGTTAGGTTACAGACTTATCCCTGGGTGGATGGAAGAAATAGATTATACTTCCCAGCTCCATAGTATATCATCTAGCATAAAAATGATTCATGTTCACATTGGTTTTAAAATGCATGAGAACTTTGCCAAATTATAAAAATGTTATACCACTTTAAAATGCCCTTCCATTTATTTTATTTTCAGGAGAACAAATAGAGTAATGCCTTACCTTTAGTTTCAGAAGTGTTACATTCATATTGCTGATTAATTCCTTGGTGTCTGTCAAGTGAACGTTTTTGCTTTGAGGTAAACCTAGCACTTCCTCCAGGTTTTTGAGTTCTTCTGCTAGACATTGAAGGTGTGTAAATTCTGTGGCCTTGAATAGTAATAAAAATAATTACCAGGTCAGTTTTACCTAAAGGTAATCAAATTAATCTCAAATTTATTTTATTAAGGGCAGTTTTTTATTCTCCCTCTTCTCAGCATTACAGTGTAGATGGACCAGTATAGTTTATAAGACTGGAAAAACTAGAGTTCACCTACCCATGTTAGCATTAAATTTGTAATAATGAGGGGTGCCTGGGTGGCTCAGTAGTTAAGCTCTGGCTTCGACTCAGGTCATCATCCCAGGGGCCTGGGATAGAGCCCTGCATACAGCTCCATGCTCAGTGAGGAGTCTGCTCCCCCCCATGCCCCTCCCCCATTTATGATCCTCACATGCTCATGTACTCTCTCAAATAAAATCTTTATAAGTGAGTGAATAAATGAATATTAAATAATGAGTCATTAATTTCAGCTTAATTTGGCTTTGCCAAAGGCAAACATCTCTGTACCCAAATGCAAATCACAGACATAGGCAGAATTCTATTCTAGTCTGTAGAAATTAGAACTAGAGCAGCCACAGCATGGAAGTATAGGATCACATTGTATGATTCTAATATTTCCTAATAGTTAAGAATCATAGGATGTTAAGGATAGAGGAATGCTTGGATACTGCCATAGTCCCAGCATTTTATAGATTAGGCAATTGTAACTGTATAGTAAAGACTTTCAATATAGCAAGTCCTATAACTGTCCTAATTTTTTACTCTTCTATAATAAGTGTATTCAAATGCATTTTTTAAAATTATGTGTCACAACCAAATAAAAGGTTAGAATATTTGAAGGACTTTTGGGTGACCTATCTGATTTAGATCTGTACACTCATCCATCCATGTGGCCTATTTTAATGGTAGTATTTCATACTTTTCTGGTACATTATAATTTTAAAGTGTCTTCTTCTAAATAAGACCATTTAAGTCTCACAGGCACCCTTTGAGATAGCAATGCAGTGTTGTCTCCATTTTACAAATAAGGAAACTAAATCTCAGAATTTAAGTGTTTTCCCAAAGTCATATGATTAGGTGGAGCCAACATTACATTTTTGTTCTCTTTGTAGCTCGAACATAGCATCCTTTGAATTAAATGTTTTTATAACTTTCTAAAATTTTTTTGCAAACATAGAATGGTGGTAAAATGAGCAAATGAATGGAGTTTATCACATTACTTTGGGTTTCAAATAGATTTTGAGTTGTCATTTAGAAACTTAGATTTCAAAGAATTTTGCCACCCTCCAAATTATGCACATAATCTCATCTTTCTAAAAATCTTTAAAGGGAGAGAGAGGACTACACCACATGCATTTTATGACCTTTCCATCCACTGCACTTTCAACTTGCTACTACAAGTTCAGGGCTTAAGTTTCTGGCATAGCAAATTGGAGCTGTTTCCCTCGGGAAACAGTCTAGTGTGTTAATATTGCTGGAATTAAAGAGTTATGTAGCTCTGATTAAGTTGAAGAGACATCTCTTAAGTTATTTTCATCTTTCAAAAGAGTAGTTGGAAGCATAATTTCCTTCAATGAATATGAGATGAATGAAATTGCATCCATGACCTTTAAATCCCTTTTTTTTTCCTGAGCTTGGATTTACCCTGTGACAAACTTTCTAGAACCAAGTTACGTTTATTCTCTGTTTACTGGCACAACTACTAGGAAATTTTATACTCTTAGTATAGGTGTAGGAGCTTGGATAATCTGTGTTTATCTGAATCCCCAAATGAACAAATCTTGGAAAAAAGTCATATAGCATCATAAGCCTCTAGATCTATTGGCATAAAGGATGCGTAAGTCCAGAATTTTACTTTATAATACTCCCAGGGAGAATTCTGTTTTTACTACTACCAATAACTAATGCTTATAATATATTTACCTATGTCAGACACTATTCTGAGTACTTTACATTTACCCATTAATCCTCACAAAGCTATATGAAGTACATAAAATCATCATTCACTTAAATAGATAAGAAAGTGAGAGTAGGTAACTTGCCCAGGGTCACAAAAGCTAAGACATGACATAACTGGGATTTCAGTTCAGGTAATCTGGCCCTAGAGACTATGCTATTGGTCACAATTAGGCTACCTCTCAAAGATAGACCATTAGGAATTTTTCCTAAAACAATAAAGGATTTTTAAAAATTGGCTTCTCTGAAATCAATTTTGATAATTTGCATGGTAAAATGATATAATCAAATATCTCTCAAGTTTTACATTTTTAAATAATCAGTCAACATAATCTTTTAAAACTGTCCCATCAATAAACTGGGAATGTTATTCTTGTCTCTTCCCCTCCCAAAACACACACAAATACATTAAAAAAATATATAGGCAAAGCTATTTTACAGAAGCTTCATTACCAAATTGTTTTTTTAATATTGATTTTACTGATTCTTTTTCTCAGATGAGGGGCTATAAACCTAATCACCTACAACTTTTCATATTTGAATCTTATTAAGACATAAATTGAACATAAAAAGTTGTACTTACCTTCTTGGGCGTGTAAAACTTAAATGTGAGCATCCTGGAGAGTTGGGGGTTCTCATAATTCTGAGAAAGCATAATATATTTTCATTAAAAAATGAACTCCAGTTCAAAAAATTGTAATTTTAGTAAGAGATAGAATATACTCACATTAACTCCATTCAAAAGCAACTGTAAATCCAGCAGTAATTGCTCCATCTGTTGCTCTGTTTCCTTTGTAGAGCTTGAAGTAATAGGTGCACTGTTTGCGACAAGTACAAGCGTCAGTGCGATGCAAGACAAGAGTTGCATTTTGTACATTGTGGCAGGAGTTGAGGTTACTGTGAGTAGTGATTACAGAGGCTGATAGGAAGCTCTTGAACAAGAGAAGCAATTTATACTGTTAATTCTGGAAAAATATTTATGGGGGTGTCAAAATGTTTTACATATTACACATATTTTCAAAGATTCTACCTGTGTGGCAAAAAGCATTACCTTTATTTTTCCTCTTCTGATGACTCTTTGGAATTTCTTTAAACCCCCATAAACTGACTGAATGGATGTAGGTAAAATCCCTGTTGGTTACAGGAGCCCACACTTAGGTGGCAGTTGTAATTCATACAACTAACGCCTTCTGTATGAAACAATTTTTCCTCCCTCTTTCTTTAAGGGGGTGGGGATACAAAAGTGGCTCATGAAAATTTTCTCTTTGTCATAAAACAATGATGAACATGTGGAGCACTATGGTGTGGTGGACAAGAGTAAATAGTTGAAAAGAATAAATTTTTAGATTTGTTGATTAAACAGGAAGAATATTGGTTTCCTGTTTAGGATGGTTTTACCTTTTGATCTGCACAATGACTGCGCTAATGCATACATGATAGATTACTACTTACACAATCAGCTAGAGAAATTGAGATTAGAATACATAAAATACTCATTGAGCTTGAGGTACAGTTTTGTGCTATTTTAGTTTTAATGTTTCTTGTATCTGTTTTAATCTCTTAGTATCTATTATACATTTTTAAAAATGGATATGATGTTTAACAAATATATACCCAGAAAAGGGTTTGCATGCAAGGATACTACTAATGTTAGTTTTGGGGAAGAGGGTTTGGACAAATATATTTTTGCTGCTTTATTATTTTTGCTGGGCATCAAGGGGATATAAGTTGAGTTGGAATGTCACCAGTACCAAGGATGCTTTTTCTTCCTCTTGGTCTCAGGGAGAATAAAGGGATCACCAAGTTTGTTTGTAGGAAGCTTACTAACAAATTTCTAGACACTATTTGTACATTCTTTAGGAGAATGATCTGGCTACCTTGAGGTGTGCCAATACTGACCTAAGTAATGTGGCTGGAGCTGAGAAAGTTATGGTAATAAACAGCCCAGGAAGCTGAGGTGGGTCATGGGGTGGGGAGTGTTTGTGTGTATATGTGCCTTGTGGAGTAAAAGCAGTACTCAGAGAAGGGATATTTGGGCTCATTTATTCCAAGGTGATATACAGAGGCCAGAATTAAATTGACAGAAGTTACTAAAAAGGGGTATCCATTACAATTTTGGAGCACCTTTTATGAAACAATGAGTAAAGTACTATAAACAACTCATGACAAATACTCAGAAAATGCTTTGCACCCAAGGGTGCCGATGCTAGTTTTATAATAGACTTTTTATGTGCTGTATGTAAGCCAATCCACAAATTTCTACTTGCTATGGTTCACCTCTTTAATAGACTTAGGTTTATCCACTACAGCATCTAGGATACTGTATAAAATAATAGTGCTGAAATAAGATCATATTGATATTTTTAAAGTCAGTACACTGGGTGAGACACTTAGGGCGTGTGTTAATGTGTCCTCAGTATAATGCACTAGCTGCTTTGGTATAATGATGGCACAAGTATATACCTATAACTCAAACTCGTAACCCTTCCTCAAAGAGATTGCTTATAACGCCTCCAATTTTACTACCTTACTCGTTTTGTGTCTAGTCTTTAGAAATACATTTATCTAGCACCTCAGGTATAATAGGAAGGGAGAAAAACAAACACAGCCTAGTTTGTGAAGTGATGATTCCCATTTTGCAGATTAGAAAACTGAGTCTCAGATACGTTAACTAATTTGTTGTAGGTCATGAAGCCCTTACTGCCAATAAGTGGCAGAAGAAGGATTTGAAACCAGAATATTCTGACTACAAAGGCCACTTTTACCTTTTGTATTCTTTCTTAATGAACCTGATGTGAAATACAGAAGACTTGTACATAGACGAGCATAATCCTAGGTAAAACATAAAAATTGTTGTTTCAAGAGAAGTGGATATAAAGAAATTTGAGGAAGGAATATAACTTCAAACTGGATTTTGACAACTTGATTAAACTGTAGATATGTAAATTTAGATTTAGGAAGCGTGTAGTAGGCAGGAATGGTTAACCATTCTAAGAAGCATTTGTACTACAAAAAAAAATGGTTTAGTACTATTTATGCATTAGGTAACTGAAGAATATAAAACATCTTTGTAAAATTTAAAAATAGGCATTAAATAGTTCCTCAGGTGGAAAAAAAATGAAGGAAAAGACAGATTAGGAATCAATGATTTTTTAGAAAAGATTAGAGATAAGTTAGGAACAAATGATCATGACCTTTTCTTTTTATTACTAAAAAATGCCAAATGTCTCTCCACATCTTTCAAATCAAAACTATGAAATTAGCATTAGTTCTAAGGGAAAAGGCTATTTAATGATCTGTGGGTCAACTTTATTATACTTGTTTTGTTTCTTTAATGACTTCAGTGTTTCATCCCAGCATCATCAGCTCAGGCCTTTACCCTTCCAGAATGGAAGAATTCAGGCCCACACATTTTTTCTGTGTGGGGGCTTTTCCAATGAGGCCTTTGATGTTCTCATAGTCATGATATTTCTATTTCTCCAGCTATTTCCATTAGAGAATGGGTCAATATATGGCTACATTTATGGGACCCTGTAGAAAATTGAGTTCCCAAGCACCTGGTTTATCCCTATTATTGCATAACAGGCACCATTATGGAAGCTGGCCTTATAATTTCTTTCTTGATACGCTTGGGGATAAAGAGCTACCATACGCTGTAGCATACTTTCACTTTTTAACATGTCTGACACATCAGCTGGCTTTTCTGGCTACAGTGGTGGTAAAGACAGTGGCAGACTGCAGGCTACTGCATGTGTCACACCCCCTACTTCCCCTTTGAAAATAAAATTCTACAATTCAATAAGAAGCTATTTTCATTGCTAAGCATTGTTTGTGACTCAGCCTCTTAGATTCAGGAGTAGCCCAAGTTCTTTAAAAAGGAAAGCCCTAGTCTATGAAGCTGCCTACCAAAAAGATTGGTCAGTCAGATGCATGCACTGTTTATCCATCAAAGCTGACTTTCAAGGACTCCACCTCCTGCAAGAATGTTTTCTTTCTGACCCTTTCTCATTGCTTTATAAAACTTTAATTTAGACTGGCGCTTGATGCCCATATAAATGCATCTCTTGTTAGTCCCTCTACAGGCCTCTTTTCAAGATACAGTTATCTTCCTTTGAAATTAGGACAGATTAGTGAATAATCTCCATACCACCCACAGAGTATTCAGCTAGGAGCTCTGTGTTTCCCATGAGACCTGAATTTTCTCAGGTATAGGTTGGTGCCCAGTCTTTGTCTTTATCAGACGTGTGGTCCTCCATGATGTGATAATACTGTAAATCTATCTGTGGGTCATAGTCAAGTCTCATTCATGTGTGCTTTTCTTCCATATGGTAAATTTTAATGATGATCTTTTGGGATGGAAGAACTATTTCCTTGGTACTTTTAGTTTTACAAAGTGTTTTCAAATTCATTATCTCATTGAGTCACATTTTACTGATAAGAAATTTGACGTTTGTGCAGGTTAAGTGACTAGCCTGATATCACATTCTTAAGTTAGTGGTGAAGTTAGAGTAAAACCCCAAGACTTCCTGGCCCCTAATGATCTTGTGTATTTCCGGTGTAAAAGAGTGATGCCAAATTCTAGGTGCATTAGGCCACAGAGAAAAAGCTGAATTATATTGTGCCTACTATTCCATCTCACTTCACTTTATCAGTGATAGCTGATGAGTCAGGTGAGGCATCATCCATTTGGCCTAATCCAATACCTTGTCTGGGCAGTTTTAGGATTTCTAAGAAGTTAGAGCAGCTAAATTCACGCAGCTACAGAAGCTAGGTTTTTACTTATATTTTTTCATCTCTTTTGGGGGGTCTTTTAAAAGCAGTAGAGCACTAGATGTTTCCTAACACTTCTCCTGTATCTGAAGTAAGAAAAAAGATTTCATCTATTGTGGATTTAAGTTGCATTGTATTTTCAAGAGTACAGCATTCTAAGGCTGACGTGGGGTTATCACACTAGGCCGTTGTCTGCATTTGGCAACCAAGAGACATATTACTGCCTAAATATAATGAGAATGAGAGTATCTTCAAAACTCTTGGAACTTTACTTTTTGTGTAAATATAAGACGTCAAGTTACATAGCTGTTACCAGAAGAGAATGGGATAATCTGACAATAATGGCAATAGATTTATTTGCAAGGCATTTCAAGTTTATAAAGTGCTTTCACATCTATATATCTCCTCTTATGGCAAAATAGGTAAAGAAACATTTTCTGGTTATGTGTATTTTACTAAAAACTGTTTTCTCTGTACATCACAAATTAAGCTTGCAACTTACAGATAAATAGCTTTCTTCTCTGCCAAGATAAGTGCTTTCATTAAAACCTTAATGAAAGTTTTAAACTTATCTTGGCAGATAAGTGCTTTCATTAAAACCTTGTGAAAATAAAAGTTATTTACATTTATCTTCATCCAATTACTTTTCCTGTCTAACTTTGTTTCTAAGTTCTTTTCATTATTTGTTCTTTCCTTTTCTACAGTAGCTTTGTCAATGAAGTTGACAGTCCATTGTTCCATCATTCATGTTAAAAGATAAACTGAGACGAATTTTAAATTTAAGAATTCATTTGAGCAAAAACTGATTTGAATTGGGCAGCATCCCTCTAGCACATAGAAGAGAGCTCTGAGGAGTTGTACTAAATGAACGACTTTTATAGCCAGAGGGAGCAAGAGTTAGGAAGTTACGCCAAACACACACAACATACACAGGGTTCATTATTACAAGGCTACTTTCTTTTAGGGGATGACATGGGGCTATCAAGTGGGTTATATAGTGCTGATGATCAGGCAGTTTGCAATTGACTGACTGACTTGCGATTTCATTCCTGAGAGAACTGAAGCTGTAATTAAGTCTTGGTTTAGTGACATGGGGCTTAGCATAAGTGACTTCATTTTGACCCTGTTGTCTTGTTTTTAACACTAGTAATAATTTTTAAAGACTATAGCCTAATTTTTTGTTTAAAAATACATTATTATCTAATCACAAAATAATACATATTCATTATAGAAAATTTGAAAACTACAAAGAAGCTAAAAAAGAAAAAAATGAAAATCCACAGTTATCTTACAGATAGAGGTAACTGTTGATACTACATACTAGTATAAGTCTATCCAGTCTTTTTTTCCTGTGGTACAGCTTTTCATGCTTATTTTTTCTTTTAATGTGTTATAAATATCTCATGGATTTCATTAAAACATTATGTTTAATAATTGCATAGAATTCTCTTGTGTGACTGTATTCTGTTATTAGAGTGTACATTAATTCTAATCGTTCATCAATATGAACAGTGCTATAATTTCTGAAATCTTAAGCACATAGATATTTGTGTAAACTTCTAGTCCTCTTATTAGGATAAAATCCTAGAAGTGGAATTACTGGGTCAAAGACTATGAACATTTTAAGGCTTTTAATGCTTATTTAGAAAGTTCATAAAAATTTAATATTCCTTAATATTTTTTTTAATTGTAATTTATTTCTTCATGAGAGATGCAGAGAGAGAAAGAGAGAGAGGCAGACACAAGCAGAGGGAGAAGCAGGCTCCATGCAGAGAGCCCGACGTGGGACTCAATCCCGGGTCTCCAGGATCAGGCCCTGGGCTGAAGGCGGTGCTAAACCACTGAGCCACCCGGGCTGCCCCCTTAATATTGTTTAAAATGATGACATTTGCTTTGCATAATATCTTGATATCCAGGTTTACTAATCTGCCTAATCTGAGGGTTGAGAAAGAAACAATAATTTTACCATGCCAACATTACCCAAATTAAAATTGAAATTAATTTAATTAACCAAATAATGTTTAATTATTCTGTAAGGTTACTAGAGATAAGGTTATTATTCCATAATATGTCAGTCCCATGTAAAGGGGATCTCTGTCCCTTGTAGAGAAGGAATGAGCATTTTCCCTCTACCCTCCTAGGTGCTTGGCGGAGAGACCCTTCTTATAATAAGAAAGATTAATAGAAGAAAAAATTGACAATTTTAATTGCTTACATGCATACTTATGGAAACCCCAGAAATATATTAGACTCAAAAGGCAGCTAAACAACTGAAGTGTATATCCCATCCTGAGCTAAGGAAAGGGTTGGGGATCTGTGGTTTCAAAGGAGGGAAGGTAATTCATAGGAAGGTGAGAAGAGGAAATGTTTGGTAAGCAAAAGTTGTTTTGCCAGCAAGCTAAGTCTCTCAGGTGAAGAACTTATCTCTGGTAATAGCTTTCTTCCTGGCACAGGCTCCTTTCTACCCCCCCCTCCCCCCACAGGCTCCTTTCTAATGTAATTTCCTTATAAACATAGTTTTCCTTTGTAAAAGGCTACCTTCTATTTCTATTTTCAGAGCCTCTTCTGGGTCTGCAGTTTTGCAAAATAATCCTAATGCCAAAGAAGCATATTTTGGAATGTCACATTCTGCTACCATTCACCATCATGATTGATTTATCCCGATCTGAGTTAAAAGACAAACTCATTCTTTAAAACAACCAAAAACCAGAAAGTTTTTAAGTCCTTTGTGCAGCAAGACAAACTCATTCTTTAAAACAACCAAAAACCAGAAAGTTTTTAAGTCCTTTGTGCAGCAAAGCTTATAGTGAAGATGGTAAATGGGTTTCCTCTCATGTGCTGAATTATTAGCAGTGTATACTTGGAGCACTGTACTGAGAATAATTCTATCCTCAGTAAAGAATCATGTTGTGGATATTCAGTCTGAGATGGGCTCTGGAATGTGGAGTAATAGCCTGGATATCCTTTATTTCTACTATGTCTATGCTTTCTTTAGGCCCAGTTCTAACTAGCTATGTTATTTGCTTTCAAGAGCATGGGAGCTGTGAAGGAACTGTGAGAATTGGGCTGTGTTCAGAATAAATGATCAGTTTAAAAGGATTGGGCTTACAAGGCAGAAAAATAGAAAACACCTAAAGTATTTAAAAAGTGAAGTAAATATAAGAACCAAAGAGAAGTACAGCCTTCCGGAACCTTAGTATATGACCCAGTCATCTCATGCACCCCAGCAGGTCCTGAAACTCCTGTGTAATATCAGAGTATAGTGATTGACATTCACAGTAATGACTCTACCTCCTCAAAAAAAGTTGAAATTATGTTTTGCTTTGTTTATGTCTGCTTTTAGGAAGCCAGAGCATGTCTAATATTTTGAGTAGGGATTTCCATTTCAAATGATTAAGATAAAACAGATTTGATTTTAGAGCAAAAGCAAATGAGAACACTTCATACATCTGCAAGTCAAGAAAAAAATTATTATAGAAGACAGTAATAAGAGAAGGAGGAAATAAAGTAAATCACCCTCTGTCAGGGCATACCCATGCAACCAACCCATAGTGATGGGAGGAGGAGCCAGCCTCTGCAAATAAGATGCATCTATAGCTTTTATTACTAGGAACAGAGAGAAAGCTTTCACCACCTCATGGAAACTGGACTTCTTACACAGATAGAGCTTCTGGAAATTATTATATAGGTGGCTAATTTTATTTAGAATCAAACTTGCATCATGTTTTTAAATAAATTTATGAATACCTATTCTTAATTATCTTTGATAAGTATCAGGCTAGTCCCACAGTATTGGGCAAATAATTCTGAACTACTCACCTGGTGATACTTAGATTCTTGTATTTTTAGGCTTAGCTTATTTATAGACTAACCCATATAGACCTTCTATCTTTATATGTGTATATATCTATAATTATTTCTTAATTCTTAAGGATTCTGGCAAATTTTTCCATGGAGTAAGAATGTATTATGGGTTTTTAAGTATTTTTAAAGACTTTTTATTTATTTATGAGAGAGAGGGAGAAGCAGGCTCCATGCAGGGAGCCTGACGTGGGACTCGATCCCAGATCTCTAGGATCACGCCCTAGGTGGAAGGCGGCACTAAACCCCTAAACCACCAGGGCTGCCCTGTATTATGGGTTTTACAGGCATTGGCAAGTCTCTGGAATATTTTAATCTGATTCATAAATTGTGAGCCATAATCATTAATAGATAAGGTTATTTTAACCAGGAATAAAATCTTGTAAGTAAGCCTGTTGACAGTTACTGTATCAGTCTTTGTGTACAAATATGACAAAGCTTCTACTCATCTTAAAGGCACACAGTCACTGAAAATATTCACATTAATAGCACTTTTCCTATGCAAAATCAACCTGGAGAAACAGATTTTTTTTCATTCCCACCCCACACTCTTACTCTCTCCCTTTCTCACTTTTCATGAATTTCCCACATTGTGAGTCTGCAAAATAGGGTAGTTCTTATAAAACCATTTAGCTAATTTTAAAATATGAAGCAAACCAAGACAATTAGTTATCTTAGCATTCCTTCTTTCCTAAAGTGAGGGAGTAAAACCTTGGAGCAATCCAGAGACCATCTGGAAGGTACCCTAGATGATGTAGGTATAATGGACATCCTTGCAGTTTTGTTATTCTGAGTTTGGGTTATAGCTTGGGGGTGGCAACAATAAGAGTTCTCCAAGGAAGGGCAGCCCTGATGGCTCAGCGGTTTAGCGCTGCCTTCAGCCCAGGGCCTGATCCTGGAGACCCGGGATCAAGTCCCACATCAGGCTCCTTGCATGGAGCCTGCTTCTCCCTCTGCCTGTCTCTGCCTCTCTCTCTCTGTCTCTCTCTCTGTCTCTCATGAATAAATTTTTTTTTAAAGAGTTCTCCGAGGAGAACACTTGCTCAGTGAAAACACAAGTACAGTTCCTAAGGGATCCCTGGGTGGCGCAGCAGTTTGGCGCCTGATTTTGGCCCAGGGCGCGATCCTAGAGATCCGGGATCGAATCCCACGTCGGGCTCCCGGTGCATGGAGCCTGCTTCTCCCTCTGCCTATGTCTCTGCCTCTCTCTGTCTCTCTCTGTGTGACTATCATAAATAAATAAAAATTAAAAAAAAAAAAACAAGTACAGTTCCTAAAAGAAAGAGTGGCTACAGGTTGGCTGCTTCAGGTACCAGAATGATAATACAATGTTTTGAATATAGCAGGAAGAAGAATAATGCGTAAGAATTTTACTTCTTCAAATGAGAAATTACTATTGTTTGATTTAGAACTACCCATGAACAGGGTAGGAGGCAACATAAAAGTATAAAAAGTATTCTTGAGAATTGAAAGTATGTATACAGGTCAGCCAAAAGATAATATGTTTTCTTTGTAGAATATACAGAAAACGGTAAGTTTTGGTTGCCTCACAATTGTGTAATCCAGGATAACATACTCTTACTCGTACAGTCAGTCTCTGGTTGGCTATGTGGTGATGAAAATCCCAACTATTAGAACTACTTTTGTGTGGTTAAAATATCACTGAAAGTTCTGTTGACTTGCTTATATACTAAGAATTAATGTAAATAAAACCCTAGTATTTCTTTGATTTTAAGAAATTAATTGGTTGTTTTCTACACTAGAGTAGGTTCTTGTAAAATGGAACACTAAGTTGGATAGATTAAGCATTTAGGGAAGACTTAGATTTAGATTGTGTGGTACTATTCCGTAGGGAATAGAAATTTAAGTGCCACACCCCACTGATGAGGATAGAACCACATAAGGGTCCCAATTGGCTAGGGCATCAGAGCTGAAGTAAAGGAAGAACAAGCTCCATATCCATCCCATGCTTGTCTCAGTCCAGTCCTGTAAGGGCAGCTACAAGACAGTATATCACCTTGGAGCTTCCTAAATACCTTGCTTCTTCAGGCCCACAGGGATTTTGAAAATGTATTGTTATTTCTGTTGTAGAGAATGCTAATTTTATCCTAATATCCATCCTTCCCTCCTGCTTAGAAAAAGAATTCTGATTCTTAGCTGGATATGTTGCTGCTTCTCAATAAAGATCATATTCCCTAACTTCCCTTTGCAATGAAGTATGGCCATGCAGATATAATGGCTGGAGATCTAGTAACTCTTCTGCACCTTAAGGATAAGGGACCATACTCTGGGAATGTTAAAGCTAAGAGCTGTGTTACTAATAATTTCATGTAGCTGCCAAATCAACTCTGATTGCCTAAGTTCTTTTATGTGAAAGGGAAGCAATTATATCTGTTTAAGCCACTGTTATTTTGACTTTCTCATTACAGCTGACCCTTGAACAACATGAGGGTTAGGGGCACCAAGCCTTGCACTGACTCCTCCCCAAATTGAATTAATAGCCTGTCAACTAGAAACCTTACTGATAAACAGTTGATTAAATCATATACTATATATTACATGTATTATATACTGTTTTCTTAAAGTAAGCTAGAGAAAAGATGGTATTGTTAAGGAAATCATAAGAGAAAATACATTTACAGTATGATACTGTGTTTTTTTTTAAAAATCTGACCTGTGCAGTTCAAGTGTTTAAGGGTCAACTATATATGCAGTTAACAACACTGTATGAGTACATTAGGCCCATGTTCTTTTTAGACAGTCCTTTTTTTTTTTACTTGAAAAATTGTAATTTAAGGTACATTATCAACATCATGGGCTATAAGAAGACAAAAATAAGTAGCTATCCCTAGCCTACAAAAGTTTACATTTTAGTAGGAAAGATAGACTTAATAGGAATGCTTCAGTATAAAACTGTGAATGCAAAGGGATAGGTGGGTAGTTAGTTCCTAAGCATACAATTTGCTAGCTTCTACTGGCATAACAATAGACATATAGATCAATGGAATAGAATTCAGAGTCCAGAAATAAACCCTTAAATTTATGGTCGGTCAGTTTTTGGCAAGGGTGCCAAGACAGTTCAATGGAGGAAGGAATAGTCAACATCTGGTGCTGAGACAACTGCATATTTATATGCAAAAGAATAAAGTTGGACCCCTACTTCATACCATACATAAACATTGACCAAAACTGAATCATAGACCTGGATTTTATACCTAAAAGAATAAAACTCATAGAATAAAACATAGGAGTAAATATTTTTGGCTTCCTATTAGTCGATGGTTCCTTAGATATGTCATTGAAAGCAAAATCAACAAAAGAATAAATTAGACATTATCAAAATCTGAAACTTTTGTCCTTAAAAGGACACCATAAAGAAAGTACGAAGATAACCCACAGAAGGGAAGAAAATATTTGCAAATCATGGATCTTATAAGTGGTTTGTATTCAGAATGTATAAATAGCACTTGCAATTCAACAATAAAAAGGTAAATAACCCAATTTAAAAATGGCCAAATGATTTGAATAGACATTTCTCCAAAAAAGATGTGCACATGTGGCATATCCATATGATAGTATAGTATCTGACACTAGAAATACTGAAGTACTAATACATTCTGCAACACAGATGAGTCTTGAAAACATGCTAATTTCAAGAAGCTGGTTGCAAAAAAGCCAAATATTGTATGATTCCATTTATACGAAACATCCAGGAAAAGCAGATTCATCATGGCAGAACCTAGTTTACTGGTTTCCAGGGGCTGGAATGAGGGAGAATGTGAAGTGAGTGCTAATGAGTATGGGGTTTCTTTTTGGGTGAAAATGTTCTAAAATTAAATAGTGGTGATGGTTGCCTAACTTCATGAATATACTAAAAACCACTGGATTTATACTCATGTAGATTATATCTCAAAGTTATTTTGTTTTGCTAGTTTCATAATTGTGGTTGAAATGGCTATAAACAATGTCCCTAAACGAAACTATATTTATATCTAAGAATTGTGTATATAACCAGTGTATGTAAAACAACTGCATTGTTAAAATTAAGAAGAATGAAATCAACAGATTAAAATTTAAGATTGTCATTATTAAATAGTAAAAGATATATTCAATCAGTATCCCTATTGCCAATTATCATCATCTAGTTAAGGTTCAAACATTGAAGAAGTGGTAATGCTTTTTCTTTGAGTGGCAAATGAAAATGGTATCCTTCAAGACATCAGTATATTTGAATGTTTAAAATATATATTTAAGATAAATAACTGTGGCAGTGGTTCCAGAAAATATGATTCCATAGGTCGTCTTTGTCACTCGTTATTGGGAATTCCATATTCTACTAATTGCTCAAAACAAAAATCTTTGTTTTCATTCTTTCTTTTGTACCTCATATTCAACCTGTCAAGAAATCTCATTGGTTCTGTCTTCAGAATTTATCTTTAATCCAGCACTTCTAACCACAGCTATCTCTACCACTCTAAGCCATTATCAACATTTGTTTTAATATTTCAGTCATTCTCCTAAATGGTACTCTTTCCTTCAGTTCTTGTTCTACTAAATGCCTCTTTTCACATAGGAGACTGAATGATCCTTCTAAAATATAAATCAAATTATGTCCTTATCAGAATCTTCAAGTGGCATCCTGTCTCACCAAAAGTAAAAGCCAAAGTCATTAATTGGCTTACAAGCCCCCTCCCACCCCCCCACCCCCCGCCATCAATAATGTCCTCTCCCACTACTGTTCTCTCTTACTCCCCTTCAGTCACACTGGCCACCTTATTGCTCCTTGAACAAAATAGCATGTGACAGCCTCTGGCCCATTGCATTTGCTGTTCTACCTGAAGTGCTCTCTACTTCAATATCTGCTTGACTTATTCCCTTACTTTCAATCCTTTGCTCACATGTTTTTTTTTTTTCTTTTCTGATGACCTTATTAATATTGAGGTCCCAGGAACTAGCTATCCCCCTTCCTAACTTTTTCCCCCTCTGTAGCTTATTATCACCTTCTAATTACTCTGCATAGTTTTTAAATTTATTCTGTAATTGTCTGTGTCCTTCTACTTTAATATAAAGAAGGGAGATTCTGTCTGTTGCTATCTCTAGGGCCTATAACAGTATCTGACACATAGTTGTCATTCAATAAATATTTACAGTATGTCATTCTAAGGAAGTAGGATTTTTCCTGAGAACGATGGAAAGCCATTGATAGATGTTATTTAATTGTATTTAGCTATCAATATATAGATTTTATATTTGCATTTTATAATATTACCAAAGAGAAATTGGAGAAGCTAAACATAGGAATTACTTCTTTTTCTCATGTCCAAATTTTGCAGAAACACACTATTTGGACCATAACATAAGGAACACCACATACCATTTCCTTGATTAAAAACCTTGATTAATTAAATAAAGGATAAAAGTTTTTACAAATTTTATTTGCCAACTTGTGAGCATGAGGTACAGCATCAGTTTTGTATGTAAATTTATCATGTAGCATTGAGAGATTTAAAATGAAGCAACACTATCATATGTGGAATCAACAGGAGTGTTGAAAGTTTTGGTAGGCAAAGTTGGAGTGGGAGAGAAAGATGTGTACAGTAACCCATCTGAAGTTCTGACAAAAATTATTTCATCATGAGTAAGCAAGGAAATTATTATTTTTCTAATTTTGGCCAACAAATAGCCTGTAGTAGTTATCCATTTTATAGTGTTCTGGATGGAAAAAGTTAACTGCTTCTCCAATAAATGAGTGCCTGAATTTGAAAGGAGCAGAACAATGTGTCCTTATAAAAACAACCTTCTTTGTTGATTTCTACTATGCATGGTCAAGAGTATGTCCTGATTTCTTTGGATGTTTATAATCTGAAATGAAACATTGGCCTTTCCATAGAACTTTTCCATCTTCACACTACTCTTAATTGTTAAATGGCATGGTTTTACGGTTTTCTCTTTGTGGTTAGGCTGTATATATTTTTTTTAATTGTGATACTTAGTTATACCAGGATAGATAAAGTCTGTTTTTCACAATTACCATAACCATTTAGTGTGACATGTAGTTTATTTCCTAAGAGTGTATTTTCTATTAATCTACATATTGCTAATTTTCTGGCCAAAAAGAACGGAAAGAGCTGTTGTCTTAAATTGGATAGCTGATTGAGAGACTATTGCTTCTGCCCCACTGAGCAGATAACAATCAAAGGAAGACTTGGGCACATCATTTGTGATATTTCTTCTTGGGTTTATTTTTTCATACCTGTTCCTTCTTGGATTCATATAATTTACAATTATATGATAATTTAATTTTATAAAACACAAATGTCAAGATGTTAAAAGTGGATTCATTCATCAAAGTAAGTAATATTTATTAAAAGAAGGTTGTATTAACATGACCGAGAGACCCCTGTTGTCAAATTGTGTGAGTTACATGGACTTAAGTTCGTGTTCTCAGCCACACAAAGAGTGATAACTGGAGAGAGATGTCATTTTCCCCTTTCCTATTTTTGTGCAATAGAGTGTTTCTCGGTTGAAGTATTGCCTCCATTTCATCAAATAGGGGCAAACCAATATTTTATAGTCTACTTTTACCCATGAATATCTACAGTTTTTGCAGAATTTTACCAAGAAAATTGCCATACTGAAATCTTTTACATTCTTTTAAATATCCACCCCCTAACAGTTCCACTGGATTTCAGTGTTTGCTTGGTCATGTATATTGGGCTTAGAATTCCTATCCAAGTCCTAAATAAACCAGTAACTAGAAATAATGTAGGTAAAACATGAAAGTTATGAAGTTAGTAGGAAATGGTTAACCTCCCACTGTCTCCAAATTTACTATTCAATACAAATTATTTCCTCTATGTCTCCAGATATTAAGAAAGCTTGGTGGGGGGTGGGGGAGCAGGGTGATTGGCATCAATGAGCTTGCTTTCCCCCTACTCAATCGTTCCCAGTTGCTTCTACTCAGGTGTTTAGCCTCAGAGAGATTCACTTTCTGAGAAAAAAAACAACTCTCCAATTTTAAGTCGGTTGAGATCTAAGATGGAAAAACAAAGATAAAACCACAAACCCATGGCATACAAAAGAGATTTAGATCTTCCATGAATGAGCAGTCGTAGAAACAACCATTATATTTTAATTCTGTCAGCAATATGCTTGTGACTCAAAAATCTTGTGTAACTAGGGATATTATTTCATGGGCAAACGTTTTATTAAATTGGAAACTTAACATTTTATGGTTGACCACAATAAAGAGATAGCTCAACCATATCTGAACCTAATTTCTAAGAATACAGATGCTTTCAGGCTTTATTAACTATTTTTCTCCTTTAATTTTTTAAAGTGTTTAGATATTTGAGAGAGAGGAAGAAAGTGTGCGTGGGGGGATGAGCACAGGGATTGGCAGGGGGAAATCCCAAGCAGACTCCCTGCTGAATGTGGAACCTGATAGGGACTCAGTTCCATAACCCATGAGAACATGAGCTGAGCTGAAACCATGAGTTGAGCACAATTAACTGAGCCACCTAGGGTGCCCCTTTCCTCAACTTTATTGAGATAGAATTGATATACCAAAAAAAAAATGCACGTATTTAATGTATGTAATTTGATGAGTTTGGACATAAGCATACCCATGAAACCATCACCACAATTAAGGTGATAAACATTTATCTTATTATACTCTCCTCGTTTTTCATAGTAATAACACTTAACATGAGCTATGCCCTGTTAATTATTTTTTTTGAGCAGACAATATAATATTATTAGCAATAGTCACTATATTTTACAGCAAATCTCTCAGAACCTATTCATCTTGCACATGTGAAATGCTATACTCATTGAAAAATAGCTTCCCATTCTCCTGTCCCACAGCCTCAGGCAACCACCATTCTACTCTGTTTCAATAAGTTGAACTATTTTAGATACCACACAAAAGTGGAATAATGTGGTATTTATCCTTCTGTGACTTTTTTTTAAGATTGTGTTTATTTTAAAGATAGTGTGAGCAGGGGGAAGGGCAGAGAGAGAGATCATCCCAAGCAGATTTAATGCTGAGTGCAGAGCCTGATATAGGGCTTGATCCTAAGACCCTGAGATCATGACCTGAACCAAAATCAAGAGTTTGATGCTTAACCAACTGAGCCACCCAGGCACCCCTGGTGGTTAAATAAGTGACTAACTTATTTCAATTATCATAATGTCCTCCAGGTTTATCCATGTTTTTGTATATAGCAGGATACCCTTTGTAAGGCTGAATAATATTCCACTGTGTGTATGTACCATATTTTTTTTATCCATTCATTTATCGATGAATATTTAAGTTGTTTTCATACTTTGGCTATTGTGAATAATGCTGTAATAACATAGGAATGCATACATCTTTTGAAATCCTGATTTTAATTCTTTTAAAAATACCAGAAATGGAAATGCTAGATCACACAATAACTATATTTTTAATTTTTTGAGGAACCACCATATTCTTTCCTTAGCTGCTGCACCATTTTACATTTCCACCAGCAGTGTACAAGTGTTCCAATTTCTCCACCTCCTTAGCAACATTTGTTATATTTTAGGCTTTTTACAAGAATAATAGCCATTCTAACAAGTGTGAGGTGATAGAGGTGATAGCTCATTGTGGTTTTGATTTGCATTTCCCTAATAATTAGTGATATTGAGCTTCCTTTCACATATATGTTGGCCATTTATATCTTATCTGGAAAACTGTCTATTCAAGCTCTTTGCTCATTTAATCAGGTTATTTAATGTTGCTTTTTGGCTTTGAGTCCTAGGGGTTTTAAAATATATTTTAAATATTAACCCAATATCAAATATATGGCTTACAACTATTTTTTCTCATTCTGTAGATTGCCTTCTGTTCTTTTGATTATTCTTTGCTATGAAAAAACTATTTAGTTTTTATGTAGTCCTACTTACAGATTTTTGCTTTTGTTTGCAATATTGGTATCATATCTGAGAAATCACTACTAAGATCAATGTCAAGATTTTACTATATGTTTTCTCCTAGGAGCCTTATAGTTTCATGTCTTGCATTTAAGTTTTTAAGCCATTTAGAATTGATTTTTGTGTATGGCATAAGACAAGGGTCTAAGTTCATTCTTTTCCATGCGAATACCCCATGTTCCCTACACGATTTGTTGAAAAGATTATCCTTTCCTCATTTTGCATTCTTGGCATTTTTGCTGAAAATTAATTGAATATATATGCATAGGTTTATTTCTAGGCTCTCTATTCTGTTTCATGGGACTACATGTCTGTCTTTATACATCATATCATTTTAATTGCTGTAGATTTGTAATGCATTTTGAAATCAGGAAATATAATGGCTTCAGCTTTGTTTTTCTTTCTCAAGATTGTCTTGGCTATTTGGGGACCTCCATTGTTCCAAATATATTTTAGGATTTTTTTTTCTATTTCTGTAAAAAATGTCATTGGGATTTTGAAGAGGATAACATTGAATATATAGATTTCTTTGTATAGTATGGGTATTAAACAACATCCATGAACATGAGTTGTCTTTCCATTTACTTGTGTTGTCTTTAATTTATTTTACCAATGTTTTGTAGTTTTTAGTGTATACATCTTTCACTTCTTTGTTTAAGTTTATTCCTAAGTATTTTATTCTTTTTGATACCATTGTAAAAGTGATTATTTTCTTAATTTCTTTTTCAGATAGCTCATTGATTTAGAAATGCATCTGATTTTCATATGTTAATTTTGTATCCTGCTACTTTACTGAATTTGCTTATGAGTCTTAATAGGTTTGTATGTGTGTGTAGTCTTTAGGGTTTGCTACATGTGCAATCACATCATCTGTGAAGAGACAAATTCCACATCACATTTTAGGATCTGAGACTTATAGCCTTTCAGTTTCAGGTACCAAATTCAATGTCACATAGAATACCCTCAGCCACAGGTAACAGAAGCCCTTCTTCAAATTGGCCTGAACACCAAAGACATTTATTTCATGTATTAGGAAGTCTAAAAGTGGGATAGACTCCAGAGCCAATTGATTTAGCAGCTTAGAGATGTTATAAGAGACCCTAATTCTCTGCTGCCATGGAGTGGACTTCCTGCCAAAATGGTAACTCTCATGGTCATAATATGCTTGCCAGCAACCACTAGAATAATATACTTCCTTGATTATTTCGTTTTGGTTTTTTTTTTTTAAGATTTTTTTTTTTTTTTAAATTCATGAGAGACACAGAGAGGGAGGCAGAGACAGAGGTAGAAGGAGAAGCAGGCTCCATGCAGGGAGCTTAATGTGGGACTTAATCCTGGGCCTCCAGGATCTCGCCCTGGGCTGAAGGCAGCGCTAACCCACTAAGCCACCAGGGCTGCCCCTTCCTTGATTATTTCTAATAGGAGACTGACACTAGCTCTTTTTCCCAGGAACTCCAGTAGGTCCTTGATCCATATTGGCTTAGGTTTACTCATCCCTCAATTAACCAGTTCCAGGGGGCATAGTCTTATCATGATTGGCTTACACTAATCTTCTGAAATAAAATGGATGTTAGGAACATTAGCTCCAATATCCTCTATAGCCAGGTCTTTGCCAGTGTATTCATATGTAAATGAAAGTCCTAACTTCCTAATATCTTTTCTCTAGCCAACTTTATCACTGTGCTCTTATACTGAAGGTCTTAGAGTGAAGACTATTGTGCATGAGTAGATACTGGCAGAAAAATTATTTAACAAAGCCATGCATCTCTCAGTTTACTTGTGGCTTAAGTCATTATCTACAACCAACACTTTATTTTTATTATTTATTTTGATTACAGTATAGTTAATATACAGTGCTATACATGATCATCATGATAAGTGAACTCTTAAATCTCTTCACCTATTTCACCCTATCCACCTCTCTGCTGGTAACTGTCAATTTGTTCTCTGTAGTTAAGAGTCTATTTTTTGGTTTGTCTCTTTTTGTGTATTTGTTTGGGTTTTTTTTTTCTTAAATTCCACTTACAAGTGAAATCATATATTTGTCTTTCTCTAATTTATTTCACTTAGCATTATACTCTCTAAATCTATCCATGTTGTAGCAAATAGCAAGTTTTCCTTCTTTTTTATGACTGAGTAATATTCCATTGTGTATATATACCACATCTTCTTTACCCATTCATTTATCGATGGCCACCTATGCTGCTTTCATGATTTGGCAATTATAAATAATGCTGCAATAAACATAGGGTATATATCTTTACAAATTAGAATCCTCATATCCTTTGGGCAAATACTCAGTAGTAGAATTACTGGATCATATGGTAATCCTTTTTTTTTTTTCATTTTTTTAAGATTTTATTTCAGAGAGAGTGAGCACAAGCAAGGGGTGAAGTGAAAGGGAGAAGCAGAGTCCCCACTGAGCAGGGAGCCCAATGTGGGACTTGATCCCAGAACCCTGGGATCAAGACCTGAGCCAAAGGCAGACACAACCAACTGAGACACTTACTATTTCTATTTTTAATTTTTGAGGAACCTTCAGACTATTTTCCAGAGTGGCTGCTCCAGTTTACATTCCCACCAATAGTGCATGAGGGTTCCTTTTGCTCTGGATACTCTGTTGTTTCTTATGTTGTTGATTTTAGCCATTCTAACAGATATGAGATGATATCTTGTTGTAGTTTTGATTTGCATTTCCCTGATGACAAATGATGTTAAACATCTTTTCATGTCTGTTGGCCATCTGTATATCTTCTTTGCTCATGTCTTCTGCTCATTTTTATTTGGATTATTTAGGGGTGGTTATTTTTTGGTGTTAACTTACATATAAATTCTTTATATTTTTTTAAACACTAACCCTTTATTGGATATATCATTTGCAAATATCTTCTCCTATTCAGTAGATTGTGTTTTACTTTTGTTGGTTGTTTCCTTTGCTGTGCGGAGGACCTTTATTTTAATATAGTCCCAATACCTTATCTTTGCTTTTGTTTACCTTGCCTCAGGAGACATATCAAGATATTATTATAGCTGATGTCAGAGAAATTACTGCCTATGCCCTCTTCTTTATGGTTTCAGGTCTCACATTTAGGTCCTTAATCCATTTTGAGTTTGTTTTTGTGTATGGTGCAAGAAAATGGGTCCAATGGCATTTTTTTGCATGTAGCTATCCAGTTTTCCCAACATCATTCATTGAAGAGACTTTTTCACACTGCATATTCTTGCCTCATTTGTTGAAGATTAAATGACCATATAACCATGGGTTTATTTCTGGATTCTCTATTCTTTTCCATTGATTTATGTATCTGTTTTTGTGCCAGTGCCATACTGTTTTGCTATAGCTTTGTAGTATGTCTTGAAATCTGGGATTGTGGTACCTCCAGGTTTGTTTTTCTTTTTCAAGATTGCTTTAGCTAGGGGCAGTCAGTTAAGCATCTGACTCTCGATTTCAGCTCAGGTCATGATCTTAGAGTCCTGGGATGGAGCTCCACCTCAGGCTCTGTGCTCAGTGAGCAGTCTGCTTGGGGATTTTCTCTCCCCTCTCTCTTTCTCTATCCCTCCCCCTGCTTTCACTTTCTCTCTCTCTCTGTCTCGTACATAAGTACATTTTTTTTTAAGATTGCTTTGGCTATTCAGTCTTGGAGTTCCATATAAATTTTAGGAGTTTGTTGTAGTTCTGTGAAAAATGTTGTTGATATTTTGATAGGGATTACATTAACTATATAGATTGCTTTGGGTAGTATGGACATTGTAACAATATTTATTCTTCTAATCCATGAACATGGAATATCCTACCATTTGCTTGTGTTGTTTCAATTTCTTTCATCAGTGTTTTATAGTTTTCAGAATACAGCTCACTTATCTCCTTCATTAAGTTTATTCGGAGGTGTTTGCTTATTTTTGATGCAATTGTATATAAGACTGTTTTCTTAATTTCTCTTTCTGCTACCTCATTATTAGTGTGTAGAAATGCAATGGATTTTTGTATATTTATTTTGTGTGCTGCAACCTTATTAATTCGTTTATCAGTTCTAGTGTTTTCTGGTGGAGTCTTTAGAGTTTTCTATATATGCCATTTGCAAATAGTGAAAGTTTTACTTCTTCCTGGCCTATTTGGATACCTTTCATTTCTTTTTTTTTATCTGGTTTCTGTAGCTAGGACTTCCAGTACTATGTTAAATAACAGGGGCACCTGGGTGGCTCAGTGGTTGAGCATCTGCCTTTGGCTCAGGTCGTGATCCCAGAGTCTTAAGATGGAGTCCCACATCAAGCTCCCCACACGAAGCCTGCTTCTCCCTCTGCCTATGTCTCTGCCTCTCTCTGTGTGTGTCTCATGAATAAATAAATAAAATCTTAAAAAAAGATAACAGTGTTAAAAGTGGACATCCCTGTATTGTTCCTGACCATAGAGGAAAAACTCTCAATTGTTCCCCATTTAGGATGACATAAGCTGTTGGTTTTTCATATATGGCTTTTATTATGTTGAGGTATGTTTCCTCCAAATCTACTGTCTTGAGGGTTTTTATCATGATTGGATATTGTGCTTTCTCAGATGATTTTTCTGCATCTATGGAAATGATCATATGGTGTCTATCCTTTGTCTTGTCAGTGACACTTTAATAATTCAGTAAAGCAACTGGACTCCCTATATCATTTAGGAATCTTTAAGGTTGTAAGTGACCCCAAAAGAGTGGCTTAAAACAAATAGTTTTGTATCACAAAAGAAATCTGAGCATATGTATTTGCTTATATTGGCTCTGTAGCTTGACAATATCAAGATTACTGTCTATGATTTTCAGCCCTTTTTATATAGGGTGACCCCTCATAGTGACAAAATGGCTGCTGCAATTTCAGATATCAAGTTTATATTTTAAGCAGGAAGGAGTAAAGGTGATCCTACTTATATATAATTAACCAGAATGAGTGAATGACCCATGGCTTCCCCTGGCTAGTAGGCAACTAAGAAGGGGCCTGCAAACATAATATTTTCTTCACACTATGAACTTGACGATGTATGTAAGCATACATAATTCATTATAGAGTAATTTACTTTCTTCCAGAAGATGGAAGTGAGTTATAGGTGATGATAGGCATAAATTTCTAGATATGTCCAGTCTAGCTACCCTGTTCTGTATGAGTGCTGCAGGCTGTTTACTTGTGGCAGCTCTCCTAGATATGGGAGACTCTGCTAAGCATAACCCCCTCTTACCTTTTGGTTTTCAGCCCAACCTCCTGGGTTCCTGTCCTAAAGAACCCAGTTGGTCTGGTGAATTGAATCACAATTGAGGCCGGAGGAAGCTGTGGTTGACCTGTTTTCTTTGTTACCCCTATAAAAAGCCTATATGATCTATTCTCATAACTCTTTCACAGTGTCTATGTGAGGAATAAGGGAGTCCTTATCACTGTCTTTCTTCTTCCGTCCCCCAAAGTGGCTTTTGTTATTTTGGATTGGCAAGCTCTGACAGACTATGAAGGAAATTTTCCCTCCTTACCTAAGCCTCAAGAGTTGTCCTTTTCTTTGCTTCAACTCTATTATCCCTCTTTATCCCTTATAACTCACTGGATACTGGGTATGAAGAGGCTACAGTAGATGGAGAAAGGACTAAAGCAAAAGGGATTTCATTTTGGCCTTCATTAAGTCTTGCTTTGTTCCCACAGCATTTAGGAGCTGGATGCAGAATAGGACAAGACTGGAGGATCTACTTCCCACACCTCCACCATTCTCAGATTCATCCTACTCTGAACAGAGAAGAGACTGAAGCCCTTCTGATGACTCCTTGGAATCCCAGACCTACTAGGAACCAAGGCAGCAAGTAGGAGGTAATTGTCTTCTGTTGCCTCCGGTTCCTATTCTCTTCTGTTAGAACAGAGCATTGCTGTCCTCCATATGAACTTCCCTTCTGAGCCTGCTTCTTAAATCCTATAATAGAATTCACCCCTCCTACACTAATGGTTCTGTTCTAAGGCAAAAAGAAATAAAAAAAATTACTTTAGATTTCTGAGTCTAAGGACCTGGCTAATTCTTTTTCCTTTTGGTGCTTAATGGAATATAGTACATATTTTCGTTTTTTGATGGAAACTGGTCATTCAGACATAAAAGTGATATACGTGTAGAACATCAACACCAGAGATCCAAACACAACTCATGAATGGATGTGGCTTCCAAGGCAATGAAGATTAGGTAGTAGGAAGTGTTCATAGCCAAAGACGGTAAGTGGTGACAGCATTTTACGTGTACCCAGGACTCCCTGTGTTCTTTTCCAAACACTTCAGGTTTTATCAAAGAGGCGTAAGTTTACAATAAGCACTTGATTGTTTGGAAGGACAAATTTTTGTAAGATTTTGGGTTTTTTTTTTTTTTCATCCCAGTGCTGGACACAGTACTTCGCAAAATACTCAGAAGCTGCCCTATGTCGGTTTAACAGTCTCTCAGTGCTCTCTGTTGTTGGAGAGAAATGAGTATCCTTGGTTTTATTTTATTTTATTTTTTTAAGATTTTATTTATTTATTCATGAGAGACACAGAAAGAGGCAGAGACATAAGCAGAGGGAGAAGCAGGCTCCCTGCAGGGAACCTGATGCGGAACTTGATCCCAGGACCCCAGGATCACGACCTGAGCCAAAGACAGATGCTCAACCACTGATCCACCCAGGTGTCCCATATCTTTGGTTTTAAAACACATCCCTGATTCCCTGAATAGATTATTGGCTGCTCAGGAATGATTCTTAAGGATCCTATAAATGATAAAGGGAAGGAAATCTTGGGCTTTTAGTAAAAGGGGTTCACTAAAATGTTTTAAATAGAGAAATGTAATAGCTTTTTCTAGCTCAAGTGTAAAATATTAGTTTTAAGGGATGAGAACCAACAGTATATTAACTGGTTAGGAAGCTATCAAAATAGCCATGCAAGAGACAGTGAGGACAGTGATAATACAGATGGAAAACAAGGTACAGATTTGAGGAATGTTTGGAAGACAAACTGATAATTGAATTGATATGAAGAGTGAGTGTCAAGAATGAGTTCAGAATGACTCCTAGGTTTCTGGCATGGGCAACCTATGAATGCTGTCTCTTTAACTGAAGTTTAAGGACTTAGGACAAAAAACTGGTTTGCAAGGAAGAGATGAAAGATACTCAGTTCGGTTTGGGACATTTTATGTTTCAAGTACTCCAAGTCTACACTTTTGAATATATGCATCCAAGTTCAAGTGTCATTTTTTCAAGGAAAGCTGCTCTGACCAGTTATATCTCCATCTCATAACATCTTATGTTTTTCTGTTGTGCTAATCACAGTTTAAGGTAAGTAACCAGTTTTGCAGTTAACTGTTTAATGTAATCTTCAGGAAGACAGGTTCCATTTCCCTGGCCTAGGCCAGAGCCCTTGCCATAGTAGACTCTCAGTAAATATCTAATGAGTGAATTCTAGGTGCTTCTCTATCACCTAAGAGTTAGTTATTGTTATCCTGCATCTTACAATGCAGAGCTAGAAGTTTTGAGAAATAAAGTACCTTGTATGTGGTCATACATTGAGTGAGAGTAGGGTTGCAAGATTTAGCAAATAAAATAAAAATACACAATGCACAGTCAAAATTGCATCTCAGATAAATAGCAAATATTTGTTTAGTATGAATATGTCCCAAATATTGCATGCAATAGACAATAAACAGCCCTAAGTGTGTGGCATTTTATTCAGAACTGTGTGATTCCACAGTCCAACTTTTTCTACTCTTTTATTCAGAGAATATCACTCCTATACTGAAAACCTTGTTAGGGATTATACCAGCATTAGTCCTCTTCTCTGTTAATAAAAGTTTTTGTTTTATTTCACTTTGTTTTTAAATTCTCACTTTGATGAAAAGTAAGTCAACTTATCCTGGGTGCAGATCAGCAACTCTAACAGATTCCAAACATTTGTTAAAGTCTTTCTGGGATGCCTTCTCCAAATATAAAGGTAAATTAAAATTACTTGGACTTTCTGAAATATCAGATGCAGGGAAATGAGGTTAAGGACTCTCCCTGAGTAGAAGCACTCCCCACCCACTTCTGTGGTATTTTGAGCCACTCAAGGACTGTGGCCCTATCAGATGACTATGTACGTCAAAGACAGTGCTTTATAGTTTATGAGTTTCCTCATAGATGTTCTGAATCGCTCTGGAAACAAGATAACAATGTGGTTCTTGCAATTTTCCTGAGCGATCTTTAGGGCTGTCCTGTGTGGTTAATTTGATCTGTGGAGCTACTGTGTTATGGGTAATTTTGAAACATGGGGTTTGCTTATCTGTCTTTCTTCCCTAGGTGACAACATTTAGGTACTGATTCAAGGGGCAGTACCAGGCTTTTCTTGAGGGACCTAGAAAGGTTCTTGCATAAGCTCACTCTCCCTTCTTTTTTGTCTGTCTACATGTATGTATATACATGGAAAGACACATATAAATTCTATCCTACAATATTAATAGTGATTATCTTCTGAACAGTGTGATTTTGAAATAATTTTTATCTTTCCTTTATATATTTCTATATTTAATTTTTGACATAAGCAATATTACCTTTATAATAACAATAACAATAAAGACTATTACCTTCCTGGCAGAAAAACAGCCTCAACTCTCTTTATCAGCCTTGGGTTATCCTCATACCTGATACTCTTCTGTTTCTTTATCTTCACTTAGGAAAGAATGATAAAAGAAAAATAAGATAAAGAAAAAGGAAAGAATCTAGAAGATTAATAAAAAGCAAAAGAAAAACCAAAACAGCTCTTTAGAAAGGAAACTATAATATTGGTCATAATCATCACAGAGAAACAATTACCACTGATTTAAATATAAGCAAAGAGAACATGTAAGTTAAGAATTTGATGTACAGGCTCTTTTTAAAAGAAATACTTGAAAGCAAGTATTCCTAAAGTTTAACTTTTTTTTTTTTTTTAAGATTTTATTTATTTATTCATGAGAGACAAAGAGAGGGGCAGAGACATAAGCAGAGGGAGAAGCAGACTCCCTGAAGGGAACCTGATGTGGGACTCAATCCCAGGACCCTAGGATCATGCCCTAAGCTGAAGGCAGATGCTCAACCACTGAGCCACTCAGGTACCCCAAATTTGACATTTCTAAGTAGTAAAAAATTTCAGGGCAAAGAGCACCTATTAGAACATTGAGCTTTAGGCAGGAATATGTGTTACCAGTGACAAGACAGGGCAGTTGTCATCTTTCAGTTCCTAAAGGCTGATTCTTATCCTGCAGTATAGGCCCATTTTCTAAATGGATTTCTTTTCTGTAGCCCCCAGGCAGCTGCTACCATTTAAAAGGACTCCTGTCAAATAGCTTTGAAAGAGTTTTGTTTTTTACAGATTTTATTTATTTATTTGACAGAGGGATTGAGAGAGCAAGAGCACAAGCAGGGGGAACAGCAGAGGGAGAGAGGGAAGCAGGCTCCCTGCTGAGCCGGGAGCCCAATGCGGGGCTCAATCCCAGGACCCTGAGATCATGAGCTGAGCTGAAGGCAGTCACCCAACCGACTGAGCCACCCATGTGCCTCTGAAACGTTTTCATCTGTAGAAAACAAATAGAATGCAGAACACCTGATGGGGTTCCACGGAACAAATGTTGAAGCTTCAACTATATTTTAGGCTTTGTGTCCCCAGTCCTAGCTCTGGGGCACAAGCAGAATCACAGTCATAGTCAACAAAACAGTATTTCTTTTGGTTTGCTTCTAGATGCTTTCCAGATATTCCTCCCAGCTAATTCTAAAAAGCCCAGTGGGAGGTCATTTGTGTTTGCTAACTTAGTTTCTGCCCCACCATTTTCCATTCCTGCTCTTTTCTCCAGCTCACTGTGGTGATATCCTGAAGCTGCCAGTATTGTCAAGGCCCTATTGGCTTCTGACAAAACCTTCTCCTGATTTTCCTTTGGAAAGCACTGTCTTGGGTTTCTTAAGGTCTATAAAGGTTAGTGAAACAACTCGTTCAGTTTTTATTCATCGTTTATTGTAGCTTCTTCCCACCCTGCACACCTGAATTAGTGCATAGGAGTTGGAGAAAAAGACAATCTGAGTAGTAAACACCATGGTCTACTCCCTTCTTTGACTTCCTTCCGCATTGCCCACCTTGATCCTTTGTTCTTGAATCAAACTTGAGATGTGGACACTTGTGTTTGTTTGAATGAATTCTTTCTTTCCCAGGAGGCTCTTCAGTCCTTTAGACAAAAAGCCCATTGTGGGCCACCCTGCTGGCTTTCTAGCTATGCTCAGACATCCCTGCATTCTAAGATAAATGTGGCATAAGTTATCAAATCCACTCTGTTTTCCATGAATTTAGATTTGGGGTTCCAGATCTAACAAAGTGCTGTGGGATAGAAATGTAAGAACTTCAACCAGCACTTGAAGCTGCCAGGACCTACAGGCACTTCTTTTTCAAGATAGTCATTTGAATGATCCCATATAGTTATACAAACAAAAGGCACACAACACAGGTACCTATTGCCTCAGGAGAAGGGTGAAACAGAATCTCAATATGGCCTGACTGTAAGACCTCTCTTAAGGCCCTGTGGTGTACATGGCTAATCACTGGAAAAGAGGTACAGATTTGCATAGATGCCAAGCAACTTCCTGGGAGAAAAAAGGGGTGTAAAGCCTTTTAAAGTTCAGTTCATTAGAACCTTTCTGATGAATTGGGATGGTTCTCATTGAGATTTTACTGCAGTTTTGAAAGGATAAGAGGTCCCAGAGGAAAGCGTACCATACAGGATGAGAAGCCTGGTTTGATGGGTTCATGGGGCAGGGGAAAATCTGTATCACCTGGATGAGGCTGCAAGGTCTCCCCAGGGAGCCCCTCTGGCCTAGAACTCAGTCTTTAGAACAAAAGACTTTGAACATGTGGACTGGCTGGCTCTCTCCTTAAAGCCCAATGTGGCAGTACTTCAGCCTGGGCATGATCTGGAACAGTAGAACATCAGTTTACCTGGAGAAAGTGTCCATTGGTCTGTGTGGCCACAGCAGCAACCAATGCAAGAATCTCTTCTACCTGGTGCTGAGAATCAAGACACCTTCCCGAAATGAATAGGCACCTGGCTTTCTTGACAATTCACATGGGTTGGGGGTTGAGGAAGTATAAAGGGCTCAAAATTGAGATATTTGACTTATTGATGACTTGCAGGTGAGGCTAAAACAATTAATAGCTAAAATTAGAGCGTCATGACAGCTGTTGTGCCTCTAAACTGATAAAGCCAGTCATGGGTTATACAAACAAAAAGAAAGGTCTTACCCACTTTTTATTAGTTTTATTAACAAAGACAAAAGGCTCACTCATTTTAAAATTTTTGTTAGTTTTAAAATTACTGTCCATTCTAACTCAGGGTTCAAATGAGGTTGCAGATTTACACTTTTAACTTTAATTCTTAAAATATTAAATAATTCTGGGTTTTATTTATTTTTATTTATTTATTTATTTTTATGATAGAGAGGCAGAGACGTAGGCAGAGGGAGAAGCAGGCTCCATGCACCGGGAGCCCGACGTGGGACTCGATCTGGGGTCTCCAGTATCGCGCCCTGGGCCAAAGGCAGGCACCAAACCGCTGCGCCACCCAGGGATCCCAATTCTGGGTTTTAAAAGTAGAAATTAATGTGGTTATCTGCCCTACCCTTGTAGGACCTATCCACATAGATCTTTCAAATTAATCCAGATTGTCTCCTCCTCGGCTGGTACCACTCACCAGTTCATGCCCCAAGATTTCTGACTCTTGACTTGAGTCCATCTCCAGATGTTAACCCCTCCTGTCTGCCCAACCCTCCTAGACTGACTCCTTGTTCTGGGCCAGATTTTTTAGGGAGAAGGGGCAGAGATACTCTCCTTCCAGCCAGGCCTTTAGCAAATACCTACCTATCTCCTGCCCTCAGCTCCTACTCCTAAGCTGCCTCCTTAGTGGAGGAGAATAAGCAGGAGCACCAGGAAACAGAGACCAGAGTTCACTCCATCACTACATGTCTCTGCACTGTAGGCTAGTCTTTCTCAGCTATTTCACACTCTGCTGCTTCACCTGTGAACGGCAGAGAGAAAACTAGAGGTTCCCACTGTGCATTTTGTATTGAGAAACAAACATTGTTTTTTGTGTGGTAATATTTTTTGTGAGATACACATAAACAAATTTCCCTCAAATCAAATGTGAATTTTAGCCTTGGTGGAGTACTCGCAGTACATTCATAGGTCTCAGTTTTTGATAGGATCATGATGATGTGAAGTTTTTAAAAAGTTAAACCTTTGAAAAAAAAAATGGAAATTTTTAACAAGTTACGAAGCATCGTATCTAACCTTGGTATGTATTTCCCCTTCTGAAGAGGGAAAGATGAAGGTTGATTAGAGTTGATACAATGGAAAGAAATGCTGAAATCCTGGCATTAATTTTACCTTAAAAATCTGGAGTTTTTATTCACATCAACTTGATAATATAAGCAAAAGCAATGGAGAAATTTGCCCAAGAGTTGGTCTTCCCACCTTTATTCAAATTACCATCTTTATTACTTTCCATATCTTAACAAGGGAAAAACTGAAAGTAAGGGAGGTGTGTACACCACAATGACTGCAGTCATACCTTCCATCACTGAAAATGAGAATGAGCAAGCAATTTGTTTTTCCACATTCAGAACTTTATTTTTTTAAAAGCGCAATTTTCAATGGCATTAAGATTAAAATCAATCAACAAAGGCAAGAAAATTCACTATGGAGGAGATGAAATTCCTTCTTAAATCACAAACCCAAGAAAACATAGTCTAATGGTTTGATCATATCAGGAATCCCCTGCCCATACTCAAAATCAATCTTTTTTCCCTGTAATACATCTTTTTAGTCATGCACAATGGTGTTTCTCATACACACAATCATGAACAGATTTTTTAAATCAAATTCTTAAGAGCCTTGTTAGGATGGCTTGTATCTTTCTTTGAGGTTCTTTGACAAGAACAATCAAACTACAAAAACTTTCTAAGATTTCAAACCTGAAAAGATCATGTTTAATTGGACGGGGTGGTGGGGGAGTAGCAAGACAGGTCTAGTTTTTATCTTCAGCGAAATCAAGATGAGTAAACTGAAAGGAAGATTGGGTTGGGGTTTATGCAAACAGTTTCTTCCTCTCTACCCCCTTCTGCCTGCAGAGAAATTTACCTCTGCACTTCTGTATTTATCCCCTCATTCCCAGAGCACAGCTAACCAATCCTGGGCAATTCTAGCATTTTATGTAAGTCTTGATTGAATGAACAAGGTCAACATTTCTTAGGGTTCACCCTGTAGAAGCAGAACTTCCAAACTGAAAAATATAACAAGACACACTGTTCATTCAAACTGACATGAACAGAAACCATTTGGAGCTATGTCGCCATGACTATCAAGAAATACAGGGCAGCCCCGGTGGCTCAGTGGTTTAGCGCCGCCTTCAGCCCAGGGTGTAATCCTGGAGGCCTGGGATCAAGTCCCACATTGGGCTCCCTGCATGGAGCCTGCTTATCCCTCTGCCTGTGTCTCTGCCTCTATCTATCTGTGTGTGTGTGTGTGTGATGAAGAAGTACTTGTTAGGGACCCATTTATGTCAAAAGCTGAGGTAAAATGTACAGTCCTGACCCTAAGAGACATGGTTGGTAACAATAGTAATGACAGCCACTTAGCAAGTAAGTGGTTATTGTGACTACTTTAGGGAGAAGGAAGCAAAGTTAAGAATCATTAAGCAATTTGCCCAAGGTTGCACACATACACTTTGTCTCTGAAGAACACACAACTAGATTGTATTCTCCTTGAGCCTAAATGAAGACTGAGCATGTAGGACTTGAAATAGCCTCTTTTCACTTGTTTGCTTGATTGTAAACATATAAATGCATCCCCCTTGGGTGGAGGGGAGAAAAAGAGAAAATAGTAAAATGTCCAGATGGCCCAAGACACTAGCCTCCTGGAATGACTCCCTAGAGAGAAATTAGGAAGCAGATACAAAGGAACCATAAATATCTATAGAGCTTTTTTCCCCCAGGTGAATGAAGTTTATAGAAGAAATATACTCTAATTAAAGATGTAAAGAACACAGAAATGTGTAAAATAATCCCACCAGAGAAGATTGCTCTTAATGGTTTGTATGTATTTTCCTGGATTCTTCCCATATAGAAATATATAATTATCTTAAGATAATTACATACATACATACTTTTCATCTAATAATATGCTACATAATTTTTTTTGTATCTTCATTTTTTTCCTGAGAGTTCTCAGTATTACATTGTATGGCTATACCATAATTTATGTTACATTCTGTTGATTTAGACATTTGAATTTGTTTTAAAATTTTCATTATTACAAATATTATACAATAAATATTTTTGTATACACATCTTTTCAATGTGTGTAAAATAACTCCCTGGAAGTGGAACTGTCAGGTAAAAGGAAAGGCATATTTAAAATTTTACGGACTATTGTGCAAAATGGTACTATTTTATATTTCTACCATCAGTGTAGGATAGTGCCGCACATAGGATAAGACATTAAGTGGTAATTATTATGGGAGATTTTAGGGAATTACGGACATAGTCTTTACCACTCCTGTAGCCATCTTCATGGCATGTTTTAAACTTGTTTCAGAAAGAACTGACTCCAGTGGAGCATCAATTAAAGCCAGTAGTGCTTATGTGTGTTTGTATGTGATTTAGATATAGACTCTGTAGGAGATACAGAAGAAGCATTAGTCACAGTCTTTACTTTCAGTTAAGTCTCCAATTTGGTTGGAAATTTCATTCAGGAAACAAATGAAAACACAAATAAGGATGCTATTAAGTACTAAATTGATACAGAGATGCATTATAGGTTGTAAAGATAAAGTTGTAAGAGGGATGGAAGTGAAGGCCTTGAAGAACACATGGAATTTGTGCCAAGAAAGGGGCTTTCCAGGTTTGGGAAACAGCATGAACAAAGCCATAGATAAGGGATTCTGTGTGTCACTGTGCATCTCTGCAGATGGTGGGGGGAAATGAGGAAAAGGGTGTGAATGAAGGCAGAAAGGAAAGGACATGGCCAGGGCAGAATTGTCAGGAATATGCTGGAATAAACATGTTGAACTAAGTAATCAAGGGTTACAGCTGTGGGCTCAGTATATTGGAGAGATACCACAAGGGTCTGTGACAGTATGAAGTTTGGTGACATGGGCTTATCACTAACTGAACACTGTGAGCACTCACATGGAAGTTGAAGCTGTGACTGGATAAGAATGTAAAATGAAGAACTGCATTTATTGTCACTAACATTATCAATAATGTAACGTAAAATGAATTTTCAAGAGGTTTGTTTAATCTCATCATTTAAGCTTGCCGTTATCACTTAACACTACAACAACTGTAATAATTCAGGTGACATCCTTATTCTAATTTTACAGCTGAAAATATTGAGGTATAGAGTGGTTAAGAAACTTGCCCAGGAAGAGAGAGCTATCTTCATTAACACTAACAGGATCTTTAGAAAAGCCACTCATAAAATCAAAGGCCACATTACAAAGAATAAACACCAAGCTCTCACCCTCTTTTGAATGCTCCTTAGGACATAGGTCGATAGGCAAGATGAAGATGGGGTTACAGTGTCTTGGTGACATCTGCACCCTCATAGTATGATATATCCAACGGCCTTTCAGAGGATTAGAAATTAGTGAAAAAATAAGGTTCACAGATCATCAGAAAAAGTCTATTCAGGTTAAGAAAAAAAAGCGTTCATTTTTGACTCATTGGTGTTCTCTGCTCATTGAGTCATGATTGCTTAATGTTGCCAGGTGCTTCAATAATGCCCTCTTTCCTTTTTTGACTATTAGGTACTTTCTCTCACTTTTCCTTTCCAGTTTTGGGGATTTTTTTCAGATTTTAATTTGCTACTAAGAAATGGGGAGAGAGAACCATTGATTTTTATAACAATTTTAACATTTAGGTAAACCACGCCTCCGAATAATCAAGAATCCTGCCCAAGAAAACGAAGTTGATCCCTATTAGCAATAGAACTCAAATGTCTGAACATTCTTCTTTGGATCTTTTTTATCCAAGTACTTTTTAATAAAGTTACCAGATTCTGCGATACTGTGCTGATTTCCTTCCTGAGACCTAATAAATTCAGCTTTTATTTTCAAGTCCCTAAAAGCAAGCGAGTCATTCTCTTGAGGAGACTCACCCTTAGGTGAGTTAAATGACCACCCAGTAAAAAATGGAGACAATAGGAAGTCTGACAGATAATCTGTCCTGAAGTTTACCTATTCAAAAGGCAACTATGGGAAAGTTTTTTCATGTAATGAGCAGAAATCTGTTTTCCTGGAGTATCAACTCACAAATATAAGGCTGAATCAAATTGAGTGTTTTATAATGTGAACTCAGAATGAGTCTGGGATTCACTCTCCCAATCCAAGGATCAGAGGAGCATAACCTCGGTGACTATTTTATTTAGATTATGCTTCTTTTCATTCATGTTTTCAGAATACATAGTGCCAGGTGTTTCAAATCTGAAGTATGAACAGCCACTTATTATCAGTGAGAACAGAAACTCTGCTACATGTTAGGGTTTTTTGTTTTGGGTTTTGTTTTTTTTTTTTTTTTTGGATTTTAGAAAACAACCAAAAAAAATATTTGATATGCCTGTGGCTTACATGAAAATACTTTTCTTTGATTTGTAAGAATTCAGGAATAGATGCATACTTTTTGGTAGATGATATATCAGCAAACTGTTGTTAGCATCTCTATACTATATCTCAAATATATCAACTTGCCTTCAGCCCCACTATAGCTACCCAGGTCCAAGTCACTCATTATCATTTTTTCTCGGGGCACCCCCGGTGGTGCAGCGGTTTAGCGCCGCCTGCAGCCCGGGGTCTGATCCTGGAGACCCAGGATCAAGTCCCGCGTCGGGCTCCCTGCATGGAGCCCGCTTCTCCCTCTGCCTGTGTCTCTGCCTCTCAGTCTCTCTCTGAATAAATAAATTTAAAAAAAATACTTCTATCATTTTTTCTCCTGGACCACTATAATTACCTCCTGGCTTGGTTTCTAGCAGCCAGTATATTTTTTAAATCAAAAGTCATTTCTGAGTTCTGTCCTGCTCAGAATCTCCCAAGACCTACAAGCCCTTGCCTAACCTGGCCTTTAACTACCTTTTCAGTTTTGTCTAATTCTACTCTTGCCCCAGCCCTCTGGCCTCTGGCGTTCAAACTTAACCAAGGTTGTTCTCCCTAGTGTTGCAGAATTGGTTTCCTCTTCCTGGAAGTCTTTCTTGTTTGGTACAGCAACCTCTTTCTTCTCTTTAGATCTCAGCCTGATGTCAGTGCCAGAGAGAAACCTTTCCTTACTACCCTAAGTAAGACCCATATTTTTACTCCATTTCTTGTTTATTTTATAACAATTATATTAATTTTTTATTTCTTTACTTTTTATTTTTCTTTATAAAAAATTTGAAAGCTCTTTGGTAGCAGGGGCCATCTCTGTTCACTACCATATACTACCTAGTGCTTGGTACCATGCCAGGAATACAGTGGGTTCTGATGCATATTGATTTCTTTATGTTCCAAAGAGGAACTTAAATGCATTTTTGCTAGTCGTTTTTGTTTTGATAATAAAGGAATAGCTTGAAATTTGATTGTTGGGCAGCCCTGGTGGCTCAGAGATTTAGCGCCACCTTCAGCCCAGGGCGTGATCCGAGAGACCTGGGATCGAGTCCCACATCGGGCTCCCTGCATGGAGCCTGCTTCTCCCTCTGCCTGTGTCTCTGCCTCTCTCTCTCTGTGTCTCTCATGAATAAATAAATAAGATCTTAAAAAAAAAACTGAAATCTGATTGTCAACAAGGTTGACTTTGAGAAGACAACTAAGACTGGGCTAGTGATATAGATAACTAAGGCATGCCTACGAGTCATTTGAGACACTGGTCTCTAGGCTAAAATGTTAAAGTGGCCTGATTAATCAACAGATACTTGCACTGGTAATATTCCAGTGATAACTCCGTATTCAGTTACCAAGGGACTGTGGCAAAATCAAGTGTCTTTGGAAGACAGCGAAGATGAGGAAGGGTTTAGAAAGCATGGGATTATAGTAGAAAATGAACAGTGAAGGAAGAACAGAAGATGAGGATTTTAATGTCCGCATGAGGATAATAATGTAAAAAAAAATGAGATGAACATCAAAGGAGTGTTATATGGAAGAAATATTAGATTTATTCTAAATTGTTCCAGAAACAGAACTAAGATCAGAAAAAAATACATTTCAGATCATCATAAGAAAGAACTTGAACAGCTGTTCAAAAGTAAAATCTTCTTGTGAAGAACTTAACTTTTTGTCATGACAAATATTCTGGCAAGAACAATAGCCTCTTCAAATGAATATTAGTGTGAAAATTTTACACATATTGACTTGTATGGAATAAACCCTTAATTCATATTGTTAAGTAATTGAAACTAAAGTGATGAATATGTTAATTAGCTTGATTGTAGTAATCATTTACAATTTATGCATATGTTAAAACATCACATTGTGCCCCTTAAATATACACAATTTTTATTTATCAATTATGACTTCATTAAAGCTGGAAAAAAAATTCACATTTGGTAAATAAATGAATATATTACTTTAAGTGGCTGCACAAATCTAGAATGCTAATACTCTGATTTTTCTAGTATCCACTCTGCACCATGTGGGAGTTACAGAGAGAAATCAACACTTGCTTCTTGCCTTAAAAGTTGCTGTAAAGATAAAGGAAACGCTTGAAGCAATGAGAAATTCTAACAGTGTTTTAACAGAGGATGTTAGAGAAGGTAAAACCCCTGAGCTGCTGTAGTTTTCTTAGAGGAGTTGTATGAGTTGGTTCCTGAAAGTTTAATGAAAGTTCCTGAAAAAAGATATGGCATTTTAGAAAATTAGTACAAAGCTCTAGAGATAAAATTGAGCATGACATAAGGGACAGACAATAGATAAGCTGGTTAGAGTGATGTGTTCACCTGGCAAGGAAGAAACGAAGCAGTGGGCACATAGAAGCCAGACTGAGAAGTTTGGGTTTGATTCAGGGAACACATGGAAGTTTCATAAATTATTAGGTAGAGGTGGGTCATAATTAGAATGTGTATGAGAAACATTCACTTATAGATTCATGCTGGACAAAATAGGCGTGTGCTTTTCAAATTGAGGTGTATAGCCACTCATATTCACATACCCAAATGTTCATGAGCATGGATTTTTACTTGAAGATTTTGGGGAAAGATAATTTAGCTTTTAAGTAATTGAAGACATTATTTTATATCAAACAAATATGATAAAACCTGATTTCAGAGAAATGATGTTCTTGTTGCAGAACGGCCATAGGTCCTGCTCAAGGGTCCTGCTAGCTCTCATGGGCTCTCTGTGGCAGGTGGTTCTCAGATGAGGAAATCTGATGAGCAGCTTGTGAGGGAAGGCAAAAGAGCCGAAGACAATGCTCAGTTAATAAACACTGAGAGGGCAGCCCAGGTGGCACAGCGGTTTAGTGCCGCCTTCAGCCCAGGGCATGATCCTGGAGACCCGGGATTGAGTCCCACGTCAGGCTCCCTACATGGAGCCTGCTTCTTCCTCTGCCTGTGTCTCTGCTTTTCTGCGTGTGTGTGTGTGTGTGTGTGTGTGTGTGTGTGTCTCATGAATAAATAAATAAAATCTTAAAAAAAAAAAAAAAAACAAGAACATGCTGCTCTGGACACTTGTGCTAAGTTCTGGGGGTGGAGAGGTGAAGTCAATACTGCCCTGGAGTCGCTATTCATCTGGGAGGGATAGATATAAAAGAAGATAAATATATTTTGGAAACAAATAAAAACCAGGTATTCACAGAATGAGGCCTGGGGTAAATTAGAGGAAATAACTAGAATATAATGACAAATTGAATACAGAGGCTAAGGGGGATGACACAAAAGCCAAACTAAGATTTCTGCCCTGGGAAACCCAAGGGATGAAGCTGTTTCTAACAGAAAATGTAGTTGTGTGATTAGTGCCCAAAGTGGTGACTGTTACAGAAGAAATGTCTGTTAACAGAGAACTTATGCCTAGGAAGAAAACAGCACATGAAAAAGACAAACACCCACTTAGAGAACTTGTTTGCACCCACACTGTCTTACCTCGTTCTATGGCTCTCCCACCTACCCATGTACATGAGCTCATTTCCATCAATGGTTTTAATGCAGAAGTTCTGATATTTTCCTATATTTAACTTACCCTACCTATTAGAATAAAAGCAGTTGAAAATTCCAGAGTAACCTTTCCAGTAAAAAACACGGAGTCTTACAGCTCTTGATAACAATTAAAATAAAGATCTAAACGTATAGAAATAGAATGTACCAAAAAAAAAAAAAAAAGAAATAGAATGTACCTTGTTGAGGATGGTACTTGAACTATACACATGACTTAGATGTTTAGGTTTTTGTGAAGAAGAAAATTATAGCAAATTTGAAACACATAGATTCTACCTTTCTTATAGAGCAGTGGTTTATGTTCATTGAATTGAATACCAGTGGCACATTGGCAAATGAAATCATTTGTTATTAATAATAGTTTTCAAATAATAATCACGAGTAGCTATTGCTAGCAATTAACATTTATTGAGTACTTAGTCTATGCTAAGCACTGGTTTAGCTCAGCACTTCTTATTCTTAGTGCAAGAAATGAATTCACTTGTCACACGACCAAATTTGTTGGATATCATTATTTGTGTTTTATGGATAAGGTAAATGAAGCAGTGGAGGTAAAGATATCTGTCCAAGGTAACATAATTAGAAGATGGCAGGAGTTGGGTTGCTTAAGAACTCCAGAGCTCAAATGCTTATACCTTACTCTCTAATAATAATAATCTCTATGTGTGTTGCCAATAAACAGCATCTGAAATATTTTTGAGAAAATTATCCCAAAGGATTTCAAAAATGGGCCAAATATTAGGTAATTCAAACTGACAGGAGATCACCCACAGCAATTAGTTCTTTGGAAACTGTATCAGATCTGGTTTATGCACCTTTACAGATTTACTCAGACCCACCTGCCCTCTGGGTTCTTACTGCCTGGTCAGGGGAGTGCCCTGGCCACCACTGATACCTCCACCTGCTGTTACCACCTCCTCAGGGTGATTTCTGGGCTCCAATATGGTCTCCGTTTTGCCTGTGGAGAATGCAGATGTAATCTGACCAAACCTACACAGAATCTGGCTCCTCCCATCACTCTGGTCTCAAACGAAGCATATTAATGTAAGGTGTGGTATCTGGCTTCTCCAGGAGCTGCCTGGACAAGTGGGGTAGGACAACCAAGAAGTGCAAGGGAGTTAATGTACCATGTGCCAAACTTGACTTTTGAGGCATGGAAGATGGAAAGTAGTTGGATGATAATTCCTCGACTTGATGAGTTGTTTGAAAATAATATGACTCCAGAGAGCCTGTTTGAAATCTATGTGACTGAACAGTCATTAGTGTCTTCTTGGGAAACTAGTCCGCTTGTTAATACAATAGCTTGTCCTTCTTTCTGTCCTTCCTTGCCTCATATTTCTTTTCCCTTTTCCTGCCCTAAATATTGTGCCTCCAAATAAAGTCTTTACATATAAACGTTTCCTCAGGCTCTTTTCTAGGAAATGTATGCTAGGTCAAACTTATTATCCACTATATAAATGGCTGTTATGCACACATGTATAATTAGGTAATCCCTCTCCTCAAGACTTCTGCTCCTGAGGAACGCCTGGGTGGCTCAGCAGTTGAGCGTCTGCCTTTGGCTCAAGGCATGATCCCGGAATCCTGGGATCGAGTCACACCCACATCGGGCTTCCTGCATAGAGCCTGCTTCTCCCTCTGCCTATGTCTCTGCCTCTGTGTGTGTGTCATGAATAAATAAAATCTTAAAAAAAAAAAAAACTGTTAGCAAAATGAAATCTTGCCATTTGCAGAGATGTGGATGGACCCAGAGGGTATGATGCTAAGCAAAATAAGTCAGAGAAAGACCAATACCATATGATTTTATTCATATGTGGAACTTAAAACAGATGAACATAGGGGAAAGGAAGGAAAAAATAAAATAAGATGAAAATTAAGAGGAAGGCAAACCGTAAGAGATGCTGAACTCTAGGAAACGAACTAAGGGTTGCAGGAGGGGAGGTGTGTGGGGAAAGAGGTCATTGGGTGATGGGCATTAAGGAGGGCACGTGATAAGAGCATTGGGTGTTATGTGAAACTGACGAATCACTAAATTCTACCTGTGAAACTAATAAAAAAAGAATATGAAATAGAAGTGGTGAAAGTGGACATCTTTGCCTTGTTTCAGATCTTAGGGAGAAGGTATTTAGCTTTTAATCATCAAGTATGATATTAGATCTAGGTTTTTCATACATATCTTTTATCAACATGATCAGTGTTACCTATTCCTGAGTTATCTGAGAATTTTTATCATGAGTGGGTGTTGAATTTTGTCAAAGTTTTTCCTGTTTCTATTGAAAAGATCGTATGAATTTTTTACTGTAGTTATTATATTAATTTTTGAGTATTAAACCAACCTTTCATTCACAGGAGAGACCTTACTTAGTAATGATGCATTATCATTTTCATATATTACTGAATTTGATTTATTAATATTTTGTTCAGGGTTTTTGCATTTATGTTCATGAGAGATATTGATCTGTAATTTTTCTTGTGATGTCTGACTGATTTTAGTACCACAATAATACTGGCCTTGTAAAATGATTTTAGAAGTGTTACTTATCCTTAATTTTCTGAAAGAGATTCTATTAAATGTTTAATAGAATTCTCCAGTGAAGAAATTGGATTTAAAAAATTTTTATTGGAAGGTTTATAATTATGAATTCAGTTTTTTAGTAGATATAAGATTATTCAGTTTCCTATTTTTTCTTACAAGAGTTTTAGTAATTTCTATGTTTAAAGAATTTTATCCATTTCATCTGGTTGTCAAATCTTTTGGCATAAAGTTGTTTGTAACATTTCCTGATTATCTTTTTAATATCTGTAGGATCTGTATTGGTATTTCTTTTATTATTCCTGATTTCAGTAATTTGAATACTCTCTTTCCTGTCCTGATCATTATAGCTAGAAGTTTATGAATTTTATTGTTTTTTTTTTTAAAGAATCATCTCTTGGTTTCATTGATTTTATCGGTAGCATGTCTATTTTATATTTGACTGATTTCTGCTCTTATATTTATTAATTCCTTTCTTGTACTAGTAGCCAGTAAGAAACAGATTTCAAAACTCATTTTCATTTTTGAGGAAAGTCCACCAGACTGTAATATTATTAATATGCTTTTATGGTAAAAGATGGTATAGTTCTTTAAAAATAAATTAAGAAATTGCTTTCTTATTATTTGAGGAACTAATTATACTTTATGGGCAGTATAAATGTTTTCTATGTCTATTTTAATTTTTCCAGCTTTATTGGAATATAACTGACATAACATGTATAAATAAAAATGTACATGATTTTATATATATATATATATATATATATATATATATATATATATATATATAAATGGACCACCAGAGTAAGGTTAGTTAACACATCCATCACCTCTCGTTGTTACTGTTTGTGTGTGTGTGTGTGTGTGTGTGTGTGTGTGTGTGTGTGTTTGTGGTGGAAATGTTGAAGATCAACTTTCTTAGCAACTTTCAAGTATACAGTACGGTGTTAACTGTAGTTACCATGCTATACACTGCACTAAATTTTTTCAAAGTTGAAATTAGAGTAAATGAGAAAAACTAATGTGGGAGGGAAGGAGAATTAAGCAATAAGATACTGAGAAAATTAGTTTCTAACAAACTTTTTTAAAAGTCCTTTGAGTTTTGGGGTGAAAAATAAACAGTACTCCTCCTAAAAGTCCTGTGTCTACAATGGGAAAGGACCTAGGTCACTTTCTCTGTTATTGTTAAGTTTTCGAATAGTTTAACTTGAGTAAATTCCATTTAACTGAAGTATCTTTTGGATAGATAATTTGCGTCCTTATTCACTCTTCCCCATACAATCATCCCTTTCCAATAAGGAGAAATAGAAATTTGCTAAAAATAACAAGGCTAAAAGAGAGCTCTCCAACATTTGCCCTGTGGAATTTTAGAAAATATAGTTTGGCATGTTTGTTAAAGGGAGATGTTGATAGCAGACTGGTGTCATACCATAACTCCAGAAGAGTGGTCTTGGGCAAGATATTACATATTCTGTGCTTTAACTTCCTCAAAATGGAAATGATGATAGCCACCACAGGGTCATTGTGAGTTCATGAATATAAAGTGCTTTACAAAGTGATCATAGGGAATTCCTCATGAGGCCATAGGTGCAAGCTGGGAGAGACAACAGTATAGCAGGACTGGAAACTATGGGCATTTGGGTACTTCTTCATGTAACTTAATTGTGCCTTCAGGGCCTGATCAGACCTGATCACATATATACCACTGACATCTGATGAAGGAATGTTGCTGTGCATGTCCAACTATATGATTTGATGGGTCAGATAAAACCAGTTCATGAAGGCAGCCCAGGTTACATGTGTCAGTGGTCCATGTTTAAGCATTCAGTTTCTGTGAAGGCCAGGAGCAGTTTCTCGGAAGGGAAGTAGAATGGCAGGGTTTTGCTCCAGTATCCTAAGGGCCTACACCTATAGGGACCTTCCAAAGGCTTCATACAGCATCCTTGTCTGCCACTGACATTTCAGGCACCATTGGATATACTAAACCATATGATCCAAGAGGTGAGCAGGCTTTCACAGTAGCCTGGACCTGTTGCAGAGCCTTCTCTTGCATTGAGCCCCACATAGAACTAGTGACTTTAGGGATAACCTGATAAATGGGCCAGAGTAACATTTCCAAATGAGTAATATGTTGCCTCCAATATCTGAAGAGATCTGTTGGGCATTGCACCTCTTTTTTGGTTGTAGGAAGAGCCGGATCCATTAACTTATCCTTCACCATAGAAGTGATATCTCAATGTGTCCCACGTCACTGGACTCCTAGAAATTTCACTGAGGCCCCTGAACTTTTGTCAGATTTATTTTTCACACTCTGGCATGCAAATATTTTACCAATAAATTTAGAATAGTTCCTACTTCTTACTCATTGGGTCTGGTCAGCATAATGCCATCAATGTAATGAACTGGTGTGATATCTTGTGTACATGAAAGATGATCAAGATCCCTGCAAACTGAATTGTGACATGGGGAGCATTTTTTTCTTGTGCCTGTTGGCCATATGTGTAGATCTTCTTTTGAGAAATGTCTGTTCATGTCTTCTGCCCATTTCTTGACTGGATTGTATGTTTTTTTGGTGTTGATTTTGATAAGTTCTTTATATATCTTGGATACTAGCCCTTCATCTGATATGTCATTTGCAAATATCTTCTCCCATCCTGTAGGTTGCCTTTTAGTTTTGTTGACTGTTTCCTTTCTGCAGAAGCTTTTTGATTTGTGACATAGGATTGTAGAGTTAATACAGCCCTGAGGTACAGTGAAGGTATATTGCTGGCCTTGCCAGCTGAAACCAAGGTGGTCCTTACTGACAGGCCTAGAGAAAAAGACATTTACTAGATTGTTAGCTGCATACCAGGTGCCAGAGGATTTGTTAATTTGCTCAAGCAATGAAACCACATCTGGTATAAACCTTCAGTTGGAGTCACCACCTGGTTAAACTTATGATAATCCAGTGTCATTTTTCAAGATCCATCCATCTTCTAAAGAGCTAGATAGGTTAATTGAATGATAATGTGGTGGCATTCACACTCCTACACCCCTTCCACTGACAAAACTCTTCAGAATTTAGATACTTAATGTCCCCAGCTTCATCAGAAGTCTTTCCATACATCTCTATTCCAGATCATATCATGGAATATCAATGCTTTATTACTAGATATAGAACCATTAACATATTAAAATCTAATCAGAATATAGAATCAATTCAAGAAATAATTCAGAAAACACATCCTTAACATTCTGTTTTCTAGAACCACTCTCAGTACCAAAAACTATTAGGGGTTCTCCAGAGAAACATAACCAATAAGAGATAGATAGATGGATAAATCCACAGACTTTTTGATCATAAGGAATTGGCTCACATAATTATGGAAGCTGAGAAGTATCAAGATATACAGTTGGCAAGCTGGATATCCAGGAGAGCCAACGTTTAAGTTCCAGTCTGAAGGCCAGAAAAGATCAGCATCCCAGCTCAGTCAGGTGAGAGTTCCCCTCACTCAGCCTTTTTGTTTTATTTAAGTCTTCAATGGATTGTATGAGGCCCACCCACACTAGAGGGCAATCTGCTTCACTCAGCCTACTGATTCAAATATTAATCTCATAGAGAAATATCCTACCAGACACACCCAGAATAATTTGCCAAAAACCTGGGCATTTTGTGACCCAATAAATTTGACACATAAAGTTAACCATCATAGCCATCTTATTTTCATAAATATTATCTCTAATATTTGTAGAATAGATTTAATTCAGGTCCTCAACATTTCTTACCTGAACAGACTTACAACTAATCTCCTAATATCCAATTTCTCCTTCCTTGCATTCATCCCTTAAACTACCCAACGTTATATTACTTTTTTTTAACAACACAGATGGGGAGTGTTTTCCACCCTCAGCCCTTTGCCAGAACACTGTAGCAACCTCCAGTGGTTTTTCTGGGCTACAGGATTCAGTACAATCTCAGTGGTATGGGCATGAGGAAGTCTTGCTATCTTCTTCCACTCCACATCTCCTCATGGGAATGCCTACTCATCCTCCTGAAGATAAATCAGTGCAATACAGTATATTTACTATCAGATTGAACCATATGAAATTGCCGTTTTTGTGGGTAAAAGATGGGAAATTGGCAGAGTGTGTTGCAGTTTAATCCAATAATATAAAAGAAGGAATATACCTGAAAACTCTAAAAGGGTAGATCACTTGTCTATTTCATCTTCATTTATCTAGTGGCTAGCATGATTTTGAGCACATCATAGCCCATTAGGAAATGTTTACTGAATTAGTCATTTTTATAATAAACAATAGTCAAGAAGTGAAAAGTTTTCAGTATATAGTAAATTTTTATTATCTTAGATTTTACTCTGACTTTATACACGACTCTACCATTTTATAAAAATTAGAATTACATTCAAAGATTCAAGTTTAAAACAGTTATTCTCATAGTTAAGTATTAGTTTATCTAGATATTTTTAAATGTTCTTAGTCTGAATGGAAGAAAAAAATAAGAGACTACTTTAATTTAAGCTAAGTTTTACTTCAATCACCTGAAAAGTAGCTCACTGCTTGTGGCCAAAAAACTTCCTTTTTAAAATAGCACTTAGGGTTTGTTGGGATTTTTGGGTGGCTTTTTCTGGCTTCAGAAAAAAAATGTTAAAATATAACTTACTTAACTCATGGGAAAAGTGAAGCCTTATGATCAGGTAGAGCCTATTCAATCCATGAGAGCACCGAATCCTAACCTCTAGACCACTAGGGATTATTCAGTCCATGAAAGCACTGACCACAACTTTTAATTTGACAGGAAATGGAAAGATTTTCAGTAGAGGGTCTCTCAGGGCTAATTATAATCCACATATAGAATTAATTGGAGGGCTGGTATGGACTTTGGGAAATCTGTTTATCTGTTCTCTGGTAGTAGAATATTTAAGCCATCCCCAACAGGTAAGAATCTATCCTGTTTATAAAAGGCCTGTAAGAAGTGGAAATTTAAAATCATAAAGCCTCTTATAAACATAAAAGTATATCCCCAGAGCGACTGCCGGTGTCATAATTAATTTAACATACGAAGTACCTGGGACATAAGCAGTCAATAATTATCAACTATAATTAATTTTGCATAATTAAGATGACCAGAAAAAGCATATTCCTGAGGCTAAGAAAAATAAAACTTCTCTTAATTTAAAAAAGCAAAGACGAAGTGTGTATACTTACTTATGTGATTATTTTGGAACTGGATGGTACATATGAAACACTTGAAAACATGAGCTATAGAGCTCCTAGTAGATGTGGGCTTAAATTCTAGCTCTCCTAAATTTCTTCTTAAAATGGGGACAATTACACAAATCCACCTTGCAGGACTATTGTGGAGATTAAATATATTATTTGTAAAATGTTTTTTACAGTGCCTTCCCATTGTGGGCTCTTCACAAATAGTTCCTATTAATAGTAGTCGGATTCAGCTTAAGCATTAATACATGCTTACAGAAAGAGTGGATGATGAATGCACTATACAGTCAGTCTGTGAAGCGATAAGCACAGCTCTACAGGGAAAGTCTCATTTCTTACACTTCCTGCAAAAGATGGATGTTCACAAATCAAGAATGTTAGAGTAGATATTCCTCCATTTGAAAGAAGGAACTGCATTAGTGGATCACTGACAGCTAATCCTTCTCTGAATCACCTAGGGAAACTTCTAAAAATACATTCTTGAACTCCAAGTCAGATCTAGAAAAACAGCCGCTCTGAGGGTAGGGAAAAGAGAGAAGAAATCTTGTATTAAAAAACAAAACAAAAAAAAAAAACAAACCAACAAAAAGCAACCTAGGTTATTCCCATGATAAGTCAGTGAGATGACCTCTCTATCCCCTTCAAGATTAAGATTCTGTGATTCTAATCACCCCTTCTAAGTGACTCAGAGCTCAGAGTTATGCTGAAGTAATTTGTGGCTTCCTGTCTTAAAATTATGGTAGAGGGAAGTATCACATAATGAGTATTGTCTGATAGATTAAGGGAGATTTGTTACAACATTTTCATAGAAAAATGAAAACTTGCCTGATTAAACCCTTAAGCTTTCCAGCCCTAATATTCTGGCAAATAAGGTGAACAAAGCAGGCTGAATTTTAACATGATGGATATATTCTGTGGCCATAAAAATTCCTGACAAAAAGGGAAAAAATACCCAGGGGATACTCAAGCTGCAAGGGAGAATTAAGCTGAAGGTAGTAACAGACATAGAAACACCTTGCTTTCCCTTAACTGAACCACTGAAGTCTTGAGACTGAATCAATAAAGAAAAAGAATAAGCCTTTGTAGGAGGACCAGCGTGATATTTTTTTACAAAACTGAAGCATGATTGCTGTCTGAGGCCCTTATGGCCAAGGGAAATACTGCTAAATTAGAGTTCACAAATGTGTTTGATTCAATCCAAGGAAGAAATCTCATATTAATTTTGCAGTGTGTCACAGACTTATGCAGCAGATCATGACCCCCAGGATAAATCATTCCTGTATAGACTAAGAACAAACTTCTGTATTCTGGCGGTACCTATGTGGCTCAGTTAAGTGTCTGCCTTCAGCTCTGGGCATGATCCCAGGGTCCTGGGATCGAGTTCCATATTGGGCTCCCTGCCCAGCGAGAAATCTGCTTCTCCCTTTCCCCCTGTCCTTCCCCTGGCTCACGTGCATGTGCACTTTCTCTCTCTGTGTGTGTCTCAAATAAATAAACTCTTAAAAAAATTTATATTCGCAGCACTGTATGTATCTGGCTTTCAAAAAGACACTAGTGTTTATAATGGCTGTCAGGTTCCAGAAAGCAGATAATATTCTCAGTGGTCTCATTCTGGGAAGGAAATAAGAGGGTTGCCTTTTATTCCTGAATTGATATAGACAGAACTAAGATACAGGTAGTTGATGATGCCACCTCTCAGAAATATTTGCCTACATCATTGACATACATGGGATCAGTTCTTTTGAAACTGGGGTAGGGGATCCCTGGGTGGCACAGCGGTTTGGCGCCTGCCTTTGGCCCAGGGCGCGATCCTGGAGACCCGGGATCGAATCCCACATCGGGCTCCCGGTGCATGGAGCCTGCTTCTCCCTCTGCCTGTGTCTCTGCCTCTCTCTCTCTCTCTGTGACTATCATAAATAATAAAAAAAGAAAAAAGAAACTGGGGTAGTGCTGATTATACCACACACTAACCTTGGGAATAGGTAGGCTTCCTAAAGACCTCAAGTCTTAGCAAAACAGCAGGACAAAACCATGCTTTCAAATAGGTGTACAATTTTTTTAAAATTCTCATTAATTTACATAATTCTAGGATTCTAGCTACTGGGGTATTAACATACTTTGGAAAGGGTAAGTACCCATATAGGGCTATCTCTAAGACCCTCATCAAAACCAATCACTTACAAGGTAGAAAGGAATCTGATTCTTAAGTGTCTGAGTCTTATACCTCTCAAGTATTTTGTGGCTTTACACCATCTCATAGCTGAATAACCCTGTCCTGTCACTTGTTAATCCACCTCACAATGATTTGTATCAGCATTGATAAAGTTGAGGTTTAGAGGCTAACACTCTCTTCGCTATAAGAGGGAGTTCTCAAGGACTCCATATCCTGTCCTGTTTTTAACTGTCTGAAATATATTAACCTATTCACCCCTGTGTAGATGACACAGAAAAGGAAATGATCAGGTTTTATGACTATTTTTAACTTTCTGATTCATTCATGGTCTCGGAGATCTGTGGGTGTTTACTACAGTTTAGCAACTTTCTTTCATAAAGTAATGCCCAGTAAACCTCTTCTTGGACCACAGCCAGGTACAAATGGTCTCATAATCCCATTTTGCATCAGTGCATTTGATTGCCTTCAAAGGTGAGGACAATGCAAAAAGAAATTCCTCCCCAGGAGCTAACCACTAACTGGAAAGGATTCTTGAATGCTAATGAATATTTTCCACTTAAACTCCTAGATTTGGGGCTGTATTTTAAAAGGCTCACTTAATGGAAGAATTTAAGTCTAGTTGTAGAGTGATTTGGGGGAAATCAAACAAAGCTGTGTGCTTTCCCTGAGTGTCGTCATGTCTGTGGCAACAAGCCAAGAGGGGAAAACTGATTTCCTTGGAGTTCTGTCTTTGGAACAAGGCACTGAGTTGTAAAGTCGTCCCAAAGTACTTGAATCAGCAATTCTAGTAGTATTTCCCGTCTACGATGAAATTAAGATAGTTTGTCTTCTAGGCTTTCTTCACTTTCTCTTTCTTTTTCACACTTAAAATGCATTCCTTTGTTTCACTGCATTCCCTTTAACTGCTTCTTGTCCCATTCCCTTACCTCTTTCCCCCTTATCCTTTAAGAACTTCTCAGATGGAGTGTTGATGGGACTAGTAGAAAAAAAACATGCTCATCTGCCTTAAAAGCCCGATAAAGGAAAAAGAATCCGGGATTTCTGTTTGTTTTCTAAGTTCAAAACTCTCTAAATCTGTTAGGGGATCATGACTCCGGAAACCCAGTCATATCAGTTGTGCTACTTAGAAGTTGTTCCAAGTTTGTTGATGCTGTTTTCCAAAGTTTGTCTTAGTTTGAGGTCAGTTTGGGGTAGCACTTGAAGGTCATCTGGCCTTAACTTGAGGTGCCACTAATTGGGTTTAAACAGGAGGCCTGGTAGAGTGAATGGTTTAGAACTGGGTTGGCAGCAAAGTGATGTTGCATCAACTTGTGAAAGCCCAATCTTTTTCATGCAAAGGAAAGAAGAATCAGGTGGAAACAATCTGTTAGATATACTTAGCATGCGTGAAGATTTTGGTGGAGGTTGTCTTCACTACTAGCAAATGGTGCACAATTCTTGGTTTCAAAACTAGTATCCTAAGATGGCCTGTGATTTTACTGACAAGTTGGTGTCTTTTGGTGTATGAATTACAATAGGGCATTTGACTGAGTGACCCAGGGCTTGAACACTGCTATCACAGAGAACATCCTCCCCTTTTATCCCACCTGCCTCCACCCCCAGCAGTATTTTTACATTCACAGAAAAGCAGGAGAATTTGGGAGGTAGAGGAAGGAGACGTTTTCTAGGGTTTGAGCCACAGCAGAATAAAGAAACTGAAGAAAATGGTATGATGGTATAGCTTCTGTCCTCTATCTAGCTCCTAGAATTGGGCCAGGTAATGGGATGGATGTGGTATTTAACCTCTGCCACCCTTTGGAATAAGAAAGAGAAAGCCGATGGGCAAAGGAGGTGTGTTTTGGATAGACTAAGTGACAAAGCACACCAAGTTATAGAGGGAATTACTTCCTGGAGCCCATATACTGTCCTGCCTTCAGAATTATCAGCTTTGGGAGCACTAGAGAAGCATCCTTGGCATGGGCCTTGATGTTTCTCATGAGGGGCTACAGTGATGCTCCTTCCAATGGCCCTCTGAACTGTGGACACTGGGAAAGTGTGGCAGATTTAAGTCAGACACATGTGAAGTATACCCTTTGAATTGGTGCTCTCAATTATGGGAGATGTGGGAAAATTGAAATCTGCAATCAAGCATGGGGACATAGTAGTTTGGAAATTTCTAATGAAAACTGATATATGCCTATTAAGAAAATCAGAAATGTCCTCTATATGACCGTGTGTGTGTGTGTGTGTGTGTGTGTGTGTGTTTATGTTAGAGGTAGCCAGGATTTAATATTTAGTATAATTACATACTGAGGGGCATCTTTATTTTATATCAGTAGATCTTTTTCTTGGCATTCTCTTTCCTGTATAATTCTTAAAATATCTTTCTTAATCTGGTGATTAAGAACTGGTAGAGACTAGGTATAACTGCAACATAGTTTACTATAAAGAACATTTTCTCACCAAAATTAATCTAAGGAAAAACCTTGTAGACCCAAAGATATTTCTGTCGTTCCTCCCTCTAAGCCTGTAGTTAATATAGTCTCATTTTGCTTTAGTTTACCCTTTTTTCTGGTAAAATGAAAGTATATGAAGTATAGGACATTTGAAATTATGGAAATTTAGAAAGAAGTAAAAATATAACAAATCATATACTGCCATAGGCCTGTTTTGGAAATCACAACGTGTACTTCCAGGATCAGAGAAATGGACTCCAGTTCATTCATAGGTGAGGATCAGAATTGCCCCTCAGTTTATTTATAGCAGAAACAAAACTGAAGCCGTATTCCAGTCTGCTTCTAACTATATTTTAATAGTGGCTTTCTGGAGACAGTGCCTTGGAGAGCACCTACCCTTGGGGATTTCAGACCACATAATAGAGACAACACAAGAGGCTATTGGAGAGCCATTGTAGGTTGACAGGGTCCCTGTTGTGATTTGAGCCTGGATGGGGACTTTAACTGTAATGGGGTTTGCAAAGAAGGCACAGGCAGAGGAGAGAAAGGCAAGAATCAAAGAGTCTCTGTTAAGGAATCCAAAGCTATCTATTTCTGCCCGTATTTCCTATGAACAAAATACGATATTTTTGTTCTATCACATTCTATCCAAAGGAAAATATCAGAAAAATTAGTTTACTCCAATCTAAATGTAATGTCTCCCCTAGAAACAGTTGCAACTGTTATTTACTTCCTTGCTTGCTTACTTATTTTTTAACAGTTGCAACTTTAAAGAGAGACTGAAGATGTAAGTCAAGGAATTAATTTTTTTTAGTCTTTTTTTTTTTTAAAGATTTTATTTATTTATTCATAGAGACAGAGAGAGAGAGAGAGGCAGAGACACAGGCAGAGGGAGAAGCAGGCATCATACAGAGAGCCTGACGTGGGACTCCAGGGTCTCCAGGATCACACCCTGGGCTGCAGGCAGCACTAAACCGCTGCGCCACCAGGGCTGCCTGTCTTTTTTTTTTTTTTTTTTTTTTTTTGAATATTTATTTATTTATTCATGAGAGACACACAGAGCGAGGCAGAGGCTGAGGAAGAAGTAGGCTTCCTGTGTTGAGAGCCTAATGCAGAACTTAATTCCAGGATCCCGAGATCATGACGTGAGCCAAAGGCAGACACTTAACCCCTGAGCCACCCAGGTGTCCCTCAGGGAATTAATTTCTTTTTTAAAAAAGATTTTATTTATTTATTCATGAGAGAGAGAGAGGCAGAGACACAGGCAGAGGGAGAAGCAGGCTCCATGCAGGGAGCCCAACGTGGGACTAGATCCTGGGACTCCAGGATCACACCCTGGGCTGAAGGCAGGCTCCTTCACTGAGCCACCCAGGGATCCCCCAGGGAATTAATTCTAATTGTGAAGTTTCCAGTATCACTAAATAAGATGAAGAAACATTGACTAAGAGGCTATGGCATTGTTATATCATTATATATCATTATATGATACTGAGAAGGTAACTATCTGAGAAGTCCAGGGCCAACTTCAGGCACTCCAAACCCTAAATGAGTCGTACTGAAGCAAGTTCAGAGCACTCTCATGGATTGTATTTCAGACACCAGGAATAAGACCAAGAATGACTTAACTATACTGAAGGTATTCATTCATTCATTCATTCATTCATTCAATACATATTCATTAAGCACATAGTATTTATAAGATTTAATCTTAGATTTTGGAGAAAATAAAAGATGTTTAAATTTTATTCCTAAACATATATAGAAATAATTTTAACAAAATTAGGTAAAAAGTGGTGGTGTCATTAGAGAGGTTCTTTAAAAAAAAAAAAAAAAAAAAAACCTAGAAGGTGCTAGAGAATTATTATTTAGAAGAAAAAAATGTCAGTGGGGAGGGGATGATTAAAGGGTCAAGAGAAAGAGATTTTTTGAGAGAATGATGCTCCTGGGAGCAACTTGGCAGAGTAGTGGGAAAGAGACATAAAGGAAGGATATGTGTGTGTGTGTGTCAGAGAGAGGGAGGGAAGGAAGGAGAGAAATACTGAGAAAATGTTAAGTTGAAAAGGAAGAATGCATAGATTTATATTGAGTGGCCTTGGTCTACATTAACTAGAATGGAAAGCTGTTTATTGAGAGTGAATATGGCAGCAGGGATACATAGAAATATTTAGAGTAAATGTCTAGAGACTTGTTATCAAAGCATCCATAAAATAGAGAGCCTTGTGAATTAACAATGAGGACTCAAGTAGGGTCATGTTGGGTGGTTTAATTGTGGATTAATTCAGCCTAGGTTTGTGACTTTATTCTAAGGTTGAAAGCAAGCACAGAAAGAATGGATGGGGACTTTAACTTAATGAAGTTAAGGCACAAAGAAGGCACAGGTGGAAGAGAGAAAGAATCAAGAATGCCAATAGGAACATCACTAAAAGGATGAACCAGGGCTTTGGTTGGTGGGGAAAACGTATCTGGAGCTAGAAGGACCGGAGTATCTGAGAGGATCCAATACTGGTACTCTCCCTGACACATTCATCTAATCTCTACCATCTCTATCTAGTGATCTCTACTCTGCCCTGTGAGTGAATCCCTTTAAATCTAAACTTTCTTGGTAGGAGAGGAGGTGGGTGAGTGTGGTGATAGGGCTCCAAAGGGCAGAATATTAATGCAGTGACTGACTTTTGAATGCAGCTAGACTTCTTATAATTCATGGAAATAAAAATAACGTTATATTCTTTCCCACTTAAATTCTTGAAAATGTGAGCAAACAAAACAAAAACATCTATGTAAGTCATAATTGCTAAAAATTACAGAAAAGATTATTAAATAAAAACAGGAACAGTTAGGCACTTTACAAATGCTTAGCTTTCACCAATTATTATTTAATCTTACCCTGTTTCTCTGCACTCATATAGGTTTCTTTTTTCTCCACCTTGACTCTTTATACTTAGAGTTAGAAACCATTCCAGAATTGGAAAATGTATACCAGGAGTCAGTATATCTATGGTTTTTATTTTGCTATAGACTTTAAATTCCCTGGAATGGGGATTTTTAAAAAATTCTTGATTGGTCCTTTCTATGTGTTCTAAAATGAGGAAGAAATGTTTTTTTCTCCATTGCCACTTCTGAAAGAGAACAGATGAAGTCATCAAGAAAACCCTGGCTTTCTCCTTGGTTAAGATTTTCTAGTTAATTTTTATTCTTGGAAAGGACTTCTTGGAAATTTTTCTTCTTGGAAAGGACGTATACTTCTATTCCCATGTCCCAGTCAACATCCTCTAATGGTTATCTCCTTTGGGACAGCTAATTGCTCCACATCAATGGATGAATTCTAACATAGAATTTTGGTTGTAAAATTAGACTTACCAGAATGTGTCTTTTAACAAGAGAATTCACCAGGCTTTTAAGGCAGAACTTAAGTTCCACGTAAACTTGTGGATGAATCATTTCCTCAGCCATGGGCCATTTAGAAATGAGAGGTTCTGGGGCCCCCTCCGACAGAACTTCTGGAGTGTTGCCCTAGGCCCGTCTAGCTGATTTAAAAATAGTGTGCACCCATTGCCCATCTTATGCTTTAACTTCTCTGCCATGCCAGGCCCCCATGTGGTCTCCTTTGTGACACTCCCAGTGCTCAGATTGATTGGTTATGTGGGCAACATTTAAAGGAAAAGGCTTTAAAAGAAATTCACTTAAAATAGCCAATAAAAAAGAATAAAGATCGCACTGAAACAATGACTTTTCCCTGGAAAGTAGCAGGCAACTATAGGCTTGGATCCAGGTTTCCTTACTTGCTCTGTGAGCCTAGGCTAGGTGCTAGGGCAGTCCCAACTCTATCAGTAGCTCATTCTATTTTCTTCCCAGTATCACCTTTGTTTTTTGTGGGATTTTTTTTTTTTTTTGCGTGTGTGTTTTCAATAGGACCAAACACAATTTATTGTCTTATGTCCAAATGGCCTCAGAAAACAAAAAAACACAATCCATCTAAACCAATATCTGAAAGCTCTCAGTAGATAGCAATTATAGTCAATTATTTACAGTTCTTTGGTACTCACATCAAATTACCATATCCTACTCATTCTATTTCTGAATATTTTGACTTAATTACCTTTGGAAGGAAAAGGAATAAAGCACTGATCATGCCAGCTTTGTAGAGTGAAGTCACTCTTTGTGCCCCGACCCTTCCTTTCTTCTTTTGGTCTCTGTGCAGGAGTCATGTCACTGTGAGGTTCCCTCCCAGGGGCACCCGGGATTGGTATTGTGGTGAAGGCTCCTCCCCAGAGTGGTTGGCTTCTCCAGGACTCTGACCTCAGATATGCTGAAGTTAGGGCTGGTTGGGCTCTGAAAGTTTACAGTTGGGTTTCAGGTGAGCTTCAGGACAGGAAATGTATAAAAGAGCAATGGCAGGAGTTTGTGGTGTGTCTAGATCAGAGTTTCAGACCTGTTTGTACTTTAGAATCGTCTCAGGTAGTCTCGAGAAAATTCCAATGACTGGGCCCATCTCCCACACTAATTGAGTTAATATCTGAGTTAATATCTGGGGAGTCCAAGCACCAGTATTTTTTGAACAGTTCCCCCAGGTGATTCTAATGCACAGACATGATTGAGAGCCACTGGCCTAGAGCTTGGTCATCTCCAAGGCCTCATTCTTTATGTGTATAGTCTGCAGCTTACCGACCTTACTGGCCAGAGAGGAAGCAAAGATTAACCTTTATTTGCAATGTAGCCACTAAAGTGCTCTTGATACTATTTCCTTTTGTTTAATGTAAGCCTCAGTACATTAGTTATTGAAGGGTCTATAGATTAACTATTCAGTTTTCACAAATTCCTATATTGTTTATTTGGAGGCAGAAAGCGTCATGATTAAATGCACAGGCTCTGAAGTCCGCGTGCAGGCTTTCAATTCCAACTCTACCACCTACTAGCTTTGTGACCTTGGGTAATTTAGTTAATCTCAGTGATTAAAGGACCATGAGATTGAGAAAATGATAGTATCTTCCTTTAATTTGTGTGTATGTGTGTTTGTGTGTGTTGTATATTTAATGAGTTACTGTATCTAAAATGCTTAGAGTAGTGTCTGATATAGTGATTGCTCAGTAAATGTTAGGGTTGTTTTTTTTTTTTAAATCATTTTACTACCAAGTCTCAGAAGCATTTAATAACATTTAATAACGGCTTGTCTTACTCAGGGAAGCCTTGCAACTAAAACATATTTTATGGTTTACATCTGCTGAGAAGCACAATTTTTTTTCTCAGTTATGCACAGCAAGTAATATATCTTAAATATATTCATTTTTGTAACCTAATCCAAATACATCCAATACAATTTTGATTTCATAGGAAAAGTATATGCCACTGACCTAAACCAAAAGTATTTCCAATGTAATTCCCCTTAGCCCAGTGTTTCTCAACCTTTTTTTTTTTTTCATTTGTATTGCCTTTCTTCATGGAGCATTCATAGGCATTTTTTCTCCTAATTGCTCTCCACATGAAATACCAAGAATATATTATGTAGATGTTTATGTAATGTATACAGATATATTGTATACATAAAAGGTAAGATGTTTCACCTCTGTTAGGAGCAATATCACCCCCAGTGGATAGCATCCTTTATCCAAATCCCCTCAAATGTTTATGCCATTCTCATGCCACTCAGTCCAAGGGGAAATGTGACAGAGTGGAAAGGAGAGAAACATATGATCATATAAACACATTGATAGGAACCTTCCTAGTGCTGTGGAAGGGATCAATTTAAGTGAGGAGTCCCACGGTTTACCCTGTCTTTCCCTCACATTAAATATACCTCTGCCAACATGATGTGACTTTTGTGGCCTGACAAATAAAAAAAAAAAAAAATCACAGGGAAAAATGAGAACATCCTCTTCCTTCAGAAAACCAAGCAAATGTCCTATTATCATTCTTACCTCTCAGAAACATTTCATATGCTCATTCCAGGTCTAAAAAGGCAATGAAATAAACTAATGAAACCCCAGAAAAGGTTGTGAGAAATCTACAGATAAACTAATCCCTATTATTTCAAAACTAAGTGACTTACTTTTTAATAGCCATATTAGCAATTGATTTCATAATATGGCCATGTATTTTTTTAGATTAATGTTTCTTATAAAGTGTTCATTGATTGTGCAGTGATAACTCAAAACATTTAAAATAATCGGAATATTTATATAGTTGTCAATATATTAGTCTAATTATTGGCTTTGAAAACAAACTTAAATTTATTTTTAAAATGTCAGAATTTTAATAAGTAATAAGAAAGTATTCAAACTGTAACCAGTATTTGTAAATATGGGCCATTTAGTACTATGGTACTAAAAATAGAATTACTGATTTTCACATTTCCTCATGCTTTGAAGGAAAAGTGAATTTGAAGTATGTGCATATTGATATTACTGTGATTATAGAATATGTTATGAGGATCAATAGGGTCTCATATACCTAGTTATTTAATCTCCGTTGAGCTGTGAAATGCTGCTTGATGTGGCTGTTTGCTAAATGTGGGTCTTGAGAATATTGATTGCATTATAAAGGATCATTCAACATGTTTTTACAAACTTAAAATAGAAAGACAGGTTTTACTTTTTTCCCATGTAGGAGAGAGTGGAACATTTTAAAATTGAGAAACTTAAAAAGAATTCCAAGATAAAAGAAAGTGAGACTTGAAATTTCTAAGTAGCTCTGGGCCTTTTAGTCACAGTCCCCAAGTCATTTCTCATAAGGTGCTTTTATCTTTGGTAAATATGTCCCTGCTTATATAAGAAAAAAATCTTATTTACAGTATTTAGGAGTACAAAGGTTTAATACAGAAAATTAAGAACAATTATCAAGTAACGTTTAGTACAGAGTATGCCGATAATAAAGTGTCATGTACTATCACCATTGAAATGTGAAAGGAGTCCCTCAGAATACCTTAACTTTCCTAAGCCACAGTACCCTCTTCTGTAAAGTGTTATAATAAGATATTTCTCAAGTTTGCTTATGGATTAAATGAGATTACATATTACAACAGTTTAGGAGTCCCCCTTTGCTTTGCAAGCATAAAGAATCATTGCCATTATTATTGTCATTATGAGCTCGAGTATCAGGAAAAACACAGAACCTCTTAACTCAAGCTCTCCTGATAACTGGGTATTGATCTACTTGTATGTTAACACCCACATTTTTAAAATACAGGGATTAGCAGGATTTGCTTTGACTATATTATACATAATTGTCTATTGATTGTGTTGTGATTGTCCTCTGTTTACATTTCCTATTTACTTTTTTGTATCCACTACTAAACTCTAAGCTAGAAAGGAAGTATATTTGTCTTACTCATTTGTTGCTCTACCACAATGTCTAGTGTATGTGACTGAGCACCCAGTATGTGCTCAATTATGTGTTGAATGAATGTAGGAATAGGTGGCGATGATATCATGACAGAGAATTATATACTTTGATTTCCTTAGGTAGAATGTTTTTCCCATGTGGTTTTAAAACCTGCCTCAATTGTGACCTGAGACCTCCGTGACTCATTTGGCCTCCCAACGAAAAACACCAGGAGTACTAATTACTGTAAAAGGCAATGTCTTCAGAAAGAAAAGTTGTCTACCTACAGTAACTAAACAGAAACCACCTACCATCAAATTTTATGTTGGCTCATGAACCACCAAAGAGCAGGAATGTTCCATTCCCATCTAAGAAGACTGCTATTTAACAACTGGTCTAAATCACTTTAGAAGGTGTTCTTGAAATAAAGCAATCTACCGTATCCTCAGAGCCTACTATTTTTATGTTTCACTCTATACAGATTTTTGCTTCTTCTGCTTAGTACTGTAGTTGAGAAGAACCTTTGACCCAGGGTCCTTCCTGATCCTCCTTTGGATGTAAGAGTTCATAAACACAAAGGCTGGCTTCAGGAAGCCAATGAAAGACTTAATTCTGGCAGAATTTGAGGTGGAGGAAAAGGGAACTGGGTACTCTTCTGCTCTGTAGTCCTTTGTTTCCCCATGATGTTATCTCTGCCCTGTCTGAGGAAGGCAGGGTAAGGCATGTGGGAGCAACAGAAGGCAGTGTGGCCAGCCTAAAACAGGTTGGTGAGGCAAGAGGGACTGAGAGCTACTGAGTGGGAATACCACTGAAAGGTTAAATCCAGAATAGCATGGTAGATTCTTGGAACAATGAGATAGTGATGGGAACAACATGGATAGGTAGAGATAGAGTGATGAGTGGCTCAGAATCAAGGCTAGGTTAAAAGCGTGTTGCCGGTAAGACTATCCTATGGCAATTGAGCTTAAGCTCAATTTTCCTTGAGCTGGTCACCTTTTCATAAAGGAAATGTTTAGGTGAAGCAGTGGACAGGGGCCTCATGTATGGCCTGGCCTGGCCAAGGCTTAACGGGAGCCAGCCGTATTGGGATTTATATTGCCTCTGTATCAGTTAGGACTGGTTTCTGCCTCATGTGTCACTTCATGGCTATAAGATGGATACTGGAGATCAAGATATCATATCCCCATTCTTTCAAGACATTAGAGGAGGGGCAAGGAGAAAAGAGTTAGAGTCAACAGATTTTCTCTAACGTCTTCTTGCCAGGATGGTATCACTTGGTAATGCCTGGGGATTCTAGCAAGGAAGGCAGGAAATGAACAAATGAGCTTTTGCATCCTCTTGAATAGATAGAATCAGTAGAGAGCTGATTTGGGTCTGGGGAAACCAACATACACTGTCTTTCACTCGTTCCAAAACACTCCTTACCACTTGCTTCCTTCCCACTCTATCCCACATGACAATGTTTTCTAAAAAGTAGAGAATGCTCAAGGATGTTTCTAGTGGAAATAGTCATCGAACTCATTTAAGTCCTCTTCGGGTATCCACCCAATCTGCTTGGATATGCAGAAAACCTATTTCTCTTGTTTGATCACCTTTCATTCTTGTAGCAGATTTGTTTCCTCTTGGCCCACCTCTGATTTCAACTGCAGCCATGGTGGACATTTCTATGCATGCCACTAAAAATCTTCCACCTCAGACACCCACCTCCTCTCTATTTACCTGCCCCAGGGTTTTCAGCAAACCCAAAATAATTCATTGGCCCATACATGTGAGTAGCCCAGAAGTACAGGAAAGCTTATTTTCCTCGAGATAACCCTTCTCCAGGGGCAGACAGGAGTCAGTAGACAATACCCCTAATCTGCACTTGGACAATATTGAGGAGCATTCTACATGCTTCTTTGAGGTTCCCAGCTAGTTGAACACTGTAGAAAGCAGCCCAACAAATCCCTCTTACCTGTTTGTTTTCTTCCTCTGCCTAATTCTCCCTTCTTTATTACTCTTGCTTCTTGGGATCACCTGTATAGGTGAGGAGGCCTGCACCCACATCCTTGTCTCAGACCCTGCTTTGAGGGGAGCCCAAACTAAATCTCATTGGAACTCCGTAGTAATTTTTACCTTTTGGCATTTCCACAGTATCCTTCTTTTTACATACTACCTTTTGAAGGGAAGCTAGGCTTGATTTCTCCATGAAAACTAAAAATTTAGGTATGTGAACAATAATCTATTATACAAATATAAACATGTCATATGTTTTTCTGTTGGGAGAAACAAATATGTCAGAGAGTATTCTTCTCTCAGAATCCCTTATTGGACCAAGGTATTGACTGATAATTATAAATGTGTATGTGTCTAGGAGAGTCAGCAACAATATAGAAGCATTTACAAAATAGTGTGCCAAGTGCCTGGTCCAATGGAATGAGCGAAGAATCCACCATCAAACAGACATAATTTCTGCTCTCAAATCACTCATGGAGTGGAGGTGGGGTGTGGGAATGGTCAGGTAAACAATGATCCATGTGGTATATGCTATAAGAATCTGCAGATCTTTGTGACTGATGAAATGGGGAATGGGAACAAAAAAGACATAGGGAGGACGACCTTGGATGACTCCAAGCTTTCCAGCCTGGATGACTGGGTGGATGGAACAAAATTAACCAAGACAGAAAATGCAAGGGCAATAACAGATTTAAAGAGAAAGATGATATGTTGAACTTTAAATTATTCAGGTGGAATATCTAGTAGACAAAAATTTAGGTCTAGAGATAAGGAAAGAAATCTGGATTGGACTGCAGGTTTGGAAATAAGGTTAACAATGAATAAGGTTAATACTATGGAAATAAATTAGATCAGCAGGAAAAGACAAGGGGAAAAAATCAAGTGGAAGATTAACCCCAGGAAGCAGCAGGACTAATAAAAGGATTAAGAGGAAACAGCAAGGACTGAGAAGGATTGACTTACAGAGGTAGAAGAATCAGATGGGAGTGTTTCTCAATTCTTGAAAGACAAAGGAGGTGAGATGCAATTTAAAGTGCCTGATGCTATGCTATGGAGAGCTTAAGTAGGAGATAAAGACAAGGGCCTTCAGTGTCAGTGACTTCAGATATCAATTTCAGTAGAGTGGTGGACAAAGGACATCTGGTACATTATTTTACTCGCTGCAGCCTGTGTCTCCTCAGTAGCCATAAAAGACAGGCATTAACATTGCTTTCTAGAGCCTCTACGTATAATCCCAGCTTCTTCTGACAACAGAAGCAGTTTTCTTCACCTTCCTTTTTTCGTTCTCCTTCTCCTCCCCAAACATACTGAGATTTATTTTCCTCCTATGTGGAGGATCATTCTCCCCCCACCACCTTTCTATTTGCTATGTAGAACATGCTGCTGTTTCTTCGCTTATTTGCACACCAAGTTGTGGTAAAAAGAACTGTCATACAAACAGAAACTCTCTGAGTTAGTGGATAGTTTCTAATTTGTGTTAATGAACTTGGCAAAAAACACCCCCACTAGACCATTACTCCAACAAGGCTATGTGGCACATGCCAGATGATTGGGTTAAAACAATTTGACTGAAAAGACAAATTGGTAGAAACCCCAAACTGGTTGCAAAACCATATTTCCAATCACTTGTTTCACATCTTTTCAGACATTGATGCTTGCTTATTTTACTTTATCATGACGAGTCATGTAAAGAGACTAGTCCTGCACTTGGAGTGGGTTTGCTAAATGCAGAAAAATTACAAAAACAAAACAAAACAACCCACAAACCCACCTGAATTTTTTTTTCAAAATGGTTATGGGAACAACCTAAGATCAGAAATAACTTGTGATGTGAAACATAATACAAGTTATATAGCAAGCTGTTTAGCCCTAAGGCAGTAAATACTGAGAGGGTTTGGGAAACTATGTGCTGTGAGCTGGTTATGTGAGTGTAGAACACTGTGGAAGCTGGTTTAGGGATTCGGTAAGATGATTATAAATCTGGTTCTAGACATACTGAATTTGAGTTAGGTCTGGATACAATCTATAGAAAGGTCTAGATGAAAAAGTCAAAAAGGAATGTATAAATGGGAAAGGAAAAGCTGAAGAGAAATGAAGCTGAAGATTGGAGAGGCCATCCATGCCACTGTTACTTTCAACTGAATGTGATCTAACTAATGCAACACAGGGTGAAAAAGGAAAGAAGTGCTAAAGAAAAAGACAAGGCGAAATCTAACATCAAAATTTAAATCTTTCATCCAATTAAAGTTTATCCTACCTGCCAGCTCAGAATTGACTCATGGCTATAAATCAGCCATGGGGAAAGAGGGAGTGGGATACTCTACTCTTTCACTATCCTTTCTCTCCCCTTGCAAACACACATTTTTCGCTACCCTTGGCTCCTTCAGGGCCAGGGGCAGAAGAGAAACAAGAAATAAGGCATGATGCTTTAACTAATTGGTGCTGTTGACTATACTCTCTCACACTGGGGATTCAAATGCTGACTCTTTCATGGCACACATTGGTGAATTCCTCAGGGATCTCCACTTGCCCTGGTTCTTGACTTAGGTGGTTTCCTCTCCAGATAACCTCTTGTGATACCCCATCAGCTTCTATCCCTGGTGATAACCCCACATGACCTTGTTCTGCCATGATTCCCTCACCCCAGTGCACAGCCTTTTGTGTTGGAGCCCTTTAGGAATGGCTCTCAATGTGGCCACTTCACCACCCATTCACCCAGAACTGGCCTGAGGAACATTTGGCATCTTTGCTCTGCCCAGTCCTATTGCTGCCTTCTCCCCTTGTCTTGCCCTCTTGGACTACTCTGGTTTCTTATTCGCAGTACCCCTAAGCTCCTAGTAGCACACATAGGTTTGACCCCAAAACTCATCTGTGTGCACTCTGGTCATGGCAGCACATGGCAAGTGTTGAACCAAGAGATGCAAGGTCAGCTCCTGTTCTGGCAGATAACCCTAGTATCTAGGAGTCCTTCTCTTGAGGCCTCCCAAATGTACTTATGAACATGTAGCTCCTATCTTTCCTCATAGAGAGAGCAGGGGAAATGCCTTCTCTACAATGAACTCTGTGCAAAGATTTCTCTTCCCCGGAATCCTTAGTTTGCTTTTATACAGTGTGTTGGGGGTGAAGGTCACAGAACTAGGTTAGATACTTCTCAGCAAATCATGCTGGGATGTATCTAGTGACTATAGAATGTAGAGGGATTACCCATTATCTTCAGCTTTGTATTTTAGCTGAAATTTCAAGGCAATAGGAAATGTTCTATTCCATTGCTTGCTACACTTGTGCTTGAGAGTGTGCGGTAATTTTTATGGGTTACTTATAAAATGAAGAGGTTGAATTCATCTTTCTAAAGTCTCCTCTGTCAGTAAAATATGCTGGGACTTCCCTGAATCCCTTTATTTGAATCTAGCTTCTCGAGAAAATAAAAAATCAGGAAGTAATCTTCAAAAGGCCTCAGAACAAGTAAAAATAGAATTTAAAAACACATACACAGCACGAGTACTTAATTTAGTAGGAGAGTCCCTTGGGTCTCTCCTCAGTGCCTAATTACCCTGTTTCATATACCTTAGCTCAGATTAAATAATTGAATACTATAAAAATTAGTGTTCTTTTGTTGCAAATAACTTAAAAGTGCCTATCAACTAGGATATTTATTACAATCAAAAATCTAACTCAAATAGACTTTAAAATTTTTAAAAATTTAAAAAAAAGGTACCATCCATGTAAGTGACATGTCTACAGGCCTCAGGCAAACTTTGACCCAGGTTCTTAGCAAGGACCTAGTTTCTTCTCTTTTTACCTGCTGGTTTTGACTTTATCTTAAATCTAACTTCCCTTACCGTTGTAAGGAGTCTATCAGAAGCACCTGACCCTTAAATATCTCATTTATGTCCACTGGGCATTTTTGCTAACTCCTTTAAAAAAAAAAAAAAAAGATTTTATTTATTCATGAGAGACACAGAGAGAAGGCAGAGACATAGGCAGAGCTAGAAGCAGGCTCCTTGCAGGGAGCCCAATGTGGGACTCGATCCTGGAATTCTGGGATCATGCCCTGAGCTGAAGGCAGACGCTCAACCGCTGAGCCATTCAGGCATCCCTTTTTTGCTAACTCCTAAGAATGAGAAAGGAAACTTTTCTCTCAGAAGTTCCCAGAAAATCCTTTTAATAGCTGAATCAGAACAAATGAGGTCATGCGCTCACTTCTGCATCAATAACTTTATACAGGAGTATAGAATGTTCTAACTGGCTTCAGTCTGGGCCCACTCTGATACCAAAGTTTAGTATCAATTCTACTGAAAACATATGACTGGATATTTGGGGAGTTGTTAGGAAGGAAGAAATAAAGAATGGATGATGAGAAGCATCAACAAATGTCCACTACACCAACTTGGGGGAGGGAGAACAGAAATTATTATCAAAATATGGTAATGTCTTATAGAACCTAAGGACAGGAATGTTCTGGACCTCAAGAAGGAAGAGTATTGGTAATGAGAGTTTCTTTGTGAATCCTTGCACACTTTTTCACGGCCTCTTGTTTCTCCTCATTAAGCATCTACTTTACATAGATCTTAGAATACAGGCCATATGATGGGCTTAGCTAATATCTTCTCATAACTCCCAAGTTCATGTATTACAATTACAGACTCACAGAGAATTTGATCTCACTCTGGGTCCAGACTTCCCATTACTGAGAGGGACCATTGATTAGTCTAGTCAGATAGGCTTCCCTTCATGCAGTCAACTGTTACCAGGCACTGGATACCATAAGTAAACTTTGCTTCTTCTAGGAACATGCTCCTGTTTATCAGGGAGGAGTTAAGGTCACCACAGCGAGCTAGGCACCTTTCACACAATGTGTCTACCACAAATAGTAACTGCTTTAGACAGACATATCACTGCAACCTGTTAACAACAAGAGAAAGAAAAAGAATTTACAAATCAGACACAAAAATGTAAGAGTATGGAAATTTATCAAGATAGTTCCAAATGACCCAATAGTCCATATTCATGATGATAATGCTGAGTCATTTAATGAGACAGTAGGTTTACTCTTTTCTAGTTAAATTGAAATTTTATCCTTCTGGAATTATGTGGGGCCACTGTTATCTAGTTAGTATAACCTACAGCTACCCTATTCTGTCTTTTGTCATTTCCTTAACCTCTATACATTGTTGAGATTAATTGTTAAGATTCCCTTCATTGTGCATATCTGCAGTTATTTCCAATTCTGAACCACTATAGTTGTTTCTGACATGAGTTCTTTCAACACACATTTCCCTCTCACCAAATAGAGATGCTTGATGATGATTTTCCTCTCACTAAATAGTATGCTTGCCTTCTTCCATAATGTATATGTTTTTCTTTACATAGTTTTGACTGAAGTGATGAAGGTAGATGTTATTTATTTTAGTTCCCAGAGGAGAAGTTGTCATCAAACTGTTTATAGATATCATTATTCCCAAGTTTTGGTCACAAAACTGAATATGTGTACTAAATGGTTTTTCTGTGCTGAAGTCTGATCTACTTGAGAAATAATGCTGTCTGTGCTAAAAGACCCTCAAGCACACAGAACTGGAATAAAGTAACAGAGATTTATTACCAGAGAAACCAAAATAAATTGTACTCATCTTTCAGTGTGACAGGAATGCTGAGAAGCTAGATCCAGGACCACCTCCCTTGAGCGTCTGTCTTGTTTTTCCTTAATTTTTCTAGATTTATATACCCTTCTGGAGACAGCAGCGTCATGGTTCAGAATGCAAACTCTAGAGTTAGGAAACATGGTAGCAGTTAAAAACATGGGCTGGATTACAATCCGATGTCTTTCACAGGGAAATTAGGAAAATTACTTACTTTCCCTCACTCATTTTTCTTCTTTATACAAGAGTAATAATGATAATAATACCTACCTCACAGGGTGGCTGTATAAATGCAGTGCCCATATTTAGTGCACTCCGTCTATAACCTTCTTTTGTATTCTTTACTAATCTGTTTTCTTTTTCTTGTATTTAAGGGGAAAAAAACATTTTATTTTGAATAAGCATTAAAACCTGAATACACATTACAAGCAACCTCCTAAAAGATTGCAGAGACAGAAAGATCTCATCCCCAGTTACATAGCTGAACCATAACTAGTCCCCAAATAAGACAGTTTGATAGTACCATTTGTCACACATAGTTTATCTTAACTTAACCTGGTTATTAGAGTAATCCTTTGCACTAGCTAATTGACTTTATCTGAAGGAAAAAAAAAACAGCTTTCCATTTCTATGGCAGGAGGTGGTATTATATCTTGGAATAAGGCACCCGTCTAAGATGGGTTTCTATCCTCCTACAGAAATTGGAAGACAGAGGTGCTTATTTCCTTTGCTGTACCCTAAATTACCAAGAAATTTGATATTTTCAGTATTTTTTAAGGTAATTTAACTTTAATAAAAGATTGAGAGGGGCACCTGGGTGGCTCAGTGATTGAGCGTCTGCCTTCAGACTTTGGTCATGATACCAGGATCCTGGGATTGAGTCCCACATTGGGCTCCCTGCATAAAGCCTGCTTCTCCCTCTGCCTGTGTTTCTGCCTCACTCTATGTCTCTCATGAATAAATAAAATATTTTTTAAAAATTTTAATTGAGATATAATTGACAAATAGCATTATATTAGATGCAGATGTACAGCACAATAATTCAATATTTGTATATATTGTGAAATAATTACCACAGTAAGTCTAATTCTTCCAATCTTAATGAATCTTTATATACCAATGTAAGATATCTGAAAAATTTCACCATACTTGAATATCAAATCATTCTTTTTTTTTTTTTTTTTTCAAATATTTCTCAACACTTTTCTGGAACCATCTATCTTAGTTAAAGCCTAACTCTCTTGGTCAGTTCAGATTTCTAAGGAGCAAAGGCCAAATTCCTTGGTAGTGACTGGTACTTTCTTCTGATCTAACGAAGAAATTGCTGTCCTGTTTTTTTTATCTCTCTTTTCTGGAAAATGCCTGGAAATACTCTGGTGCTCATTAAGGATTAAATAGTCACAGTTTGAATTAATGACTGAGCAATGGCCATATGTATCATAATATTTACCTTCCTTTGCCAGTACCTTTATTTATAGTAATGAACTCTTAAAAACAAAGAAAAGAAAATACTAAATCCACATTATAATAGCAGATGCTTAGGGATAATGGAATAAAGCCACTGCCCCTGAGGCAGGGGCTAGGAGTCCCTTTGCTGGAACCAGTCAAAGCTGGTTTAGAGGCATTTACTTCTAAGAAGTACCTCATTATTGTAACTTTGTGGTTTGTACCCAATGGAGGCTGAAGTGGAACGTGTAATGACCTCTGGGTCTGTATTTTGAAATAGCACCATGTGTTAAGTAGCACGTGTTAAGTAGCATCATGTGTTAAGTAGCATCTTACAGTAAAGGAGACTTGAAACAGAATCCAAGACAGTCCTATTTATTAAAACATTGATATTAATAGAGATTTACAAGTGGGCCTATAACCAGAATTTAAGTTTAAAAGTGGAGGTGTAAAAAAAATAATAATGGAGAAAGACAAATTTCTGAAGCACAATTTATGGAATGATTTTATCAGTAATGCTTTCTAGTCTAGAGCAGCAAACCCCTTGAGCCAGTTTCTTTAACTGTACTGCCCCCTGGTGGTAGGATGATTTAGTCCATTGACAGAGGCAGGTTGGAAGGAAAGAGAGGAGAGGCTGGAACAAGGCAGGGGCAACAGGTCAGATAAGTAGAAAAAAGAAAAAGAAAGAAAGAAAATAGAAAATAAGTTTGCTAGAAGAATATTCAGGAGATCCTGCCAGTGAGAATGTTGGGGACAGCACTTGGTACCCTGTAGGCGCTGCTTTTGCTGCCCATCTATATTGGTGAGCACTCTTGAATTCCTTAGGACAGACAACGTTTTGTTTCGTTTCATTTTACTTTACTTTGAAGCCCTGTGCAGGGTAGCTGTTGTGATACTGAGTCACAGTTCTCAGCCACCACTATCTCAGTGCTCCCTATCTCTTGGAGAAATGTGGCCTAGGAAATTAGATGATACTAATCCACAAGCATACACTTGGCAGAGGAGATGTCAGAGTAGCTCCGTGGCCCAGCGGAAACCACTTGGAGGCTGATGGCCAAAAGAGGGCCTTGATGCTTGTTTATAAGTTATGCCTGTCTAATTTCAGTGAGGTGAGGAGGCTTATAATAAAGATCCCATTTAGAGAGATGTTTGAAAAGTAAAAAAAGATAACTAGAAGCAATGTTGAGGAATCAGCAGAAAGTGCCAGCGGCTGTGGCACAAGGTGATTGTCACAATTGAGCATTACCTCTAGTTTTAAATTTCCTCCTACCGAGGAAAAACTGGAAGTACAGGGACTAAAATAGTGTGCATTGCATGAAAGGATGAAATATAACTGTCCTTCAGAGATACATAGTTTCTGTGATTGGATGGAGGTGTTAAATAATGCTGCAGTGGTAATCATTTTGCAATATATACATGTATATAAATGTATCAAATCAACATGCCGTAGTAGTACGTAAACCATAAACTCACACAATGTTGTTGTATGTCAATTATATTTCAATAAAACTGAGGCAAAATTTTAGATGATTTAAGAGATACAGGGTTCCTGGCATTACTTTCCAAAAGGAATTTATCCTAGAAATTCTAGACTCATAAATAAACACTGAATTTAAAGGCATCCAGATGCATAGTCAATTCTCTTCCACCAGAGCTTGCAGATCTGTTACTTGATCTAGGTGAGTACTAGATATGATGAATAGTTCCCGTTTGTCAGTGATTCCTAGCCTCTGGTGGGACCCCTAGTGGGCCATGGAGCTATTGCCATGTGTCTGTGAATATGTATTTTAGATGCATGATTTCAGGAGTAAAAAATTAATGTAATGACGACTAGAACTAGTAATATATAAATTTATGTAAAAGAGCTGAATTCACACTAGCTTTTGGTTATTATATGTTTTCTTAGTTAGATTCTACTAACAATACAGTTGTTAAAATTTGATATTACGAGTAGGTCCTTATGCTTGACCAGGTTATGAACCATTACTGGTGCAGACTGTCTAGATGGTGTTACTGTTCTGAGCAGAGAAAGAAGACTCCCCAGCCCCAACCCCCACCCCTTCCCCAGTCACTACTCTCAATAACTGTTTTTTGTTTTCTGAGATGAGCTCCAGGAAAGGCACCCATGTGCTCAGATGCTCTGGGGCTTTGTTCAGTAATCAGCTTTGTGGTTTTAGGAGGCCCAAAAGAACTTCAGGGCTTTCCACTCTGAGCACTTTGTTCAGGAAGCTTAAGAGACTTGTTGTGGTTTCAGAAGTGACATGCTTGAAGTTCTGGAGTTGGCCCAAACTACTGCTCCTGCTCAAACTGATGGTAGGAAGAGAGGCAGCCATAGGGGCTGTTGGCCCAAAAACTGAAGCTGTGGTTATCTCTACAGACAACGGCTCTTTAGCAAGCTTGCAATTGCTCCATACCTCTTTCATGTGGGCAAAGAAAGAACTTTATCAGACAGAGAGTCTCTATTCTCTTGAAACGCTGGGGTGAGAGGAGAGGAAGTTGGGCAGTAGATCAGGGCAGAATTTACAACAGGGAAAATCACGTTTCTGTTGAGTTGTTCCTTATCACAGGGGCAACTCCATGCCCCTGGATGCGTCATAGATGCTCATGTGCTGGCTGATGCTCAGACTGTAGCATGAGGCCCCCAGAGAGAAGGGAGATCTCTCTGAAGCAAGGCTGAAGTCTTAAGCCAGTGGACTCTGGATCACCTGTCGTGGCTTGGCTGTTTAAGGACAGAGGCCAACGGCTGCAAGATTGCATGGGCATTGCAAAGCCTTGTGAGAGAAGCAGAGGTACACAGTATTTCAGCCTTGCCCCTTGCCACAGTGCCATTAAAACAAGCCATCCAATCACCACCCAAGGACAAGCTGGCACATTTGTTAAGGAAAGTACCAAGGTCACAAATTGTACATCTTTAGTTATAACTCTAAGGGCACATATAAATTTGAGCATCCAACCCAAAATGTCTTTCCTGCTATTTATCATAGCCCTTCAGTTGTACCATTGGAAATTTATTTCTTGGAGTCAAGAGTCTTTTCAATCTCTCTTAGAATACAAATATTCTGGAGCATCTGGATGATGCAGTCCATTGAGTAGCCAATTAGTGGTTTCTGCCCCAGTCATGATTTCAGGGTCATGAGATGGAGCCCAACATCTGGCTCGGGCTCTGTGAAGAGTCTGCTTGAGTTTCTCTTGCCCTCTCTCTCTGCCCCTCCCCACCTCTCTTTCTCTTTCTCTCTAAAATAAATAAAATAAATCTTTTTTAAAAATACAAACATTCTGGTGGGTTTATCCAGTAGGAATAGAGGAAATGACTGATGTCTGGAGATGGGACAGATAGCTGGGAAGGAGCACAGAATGATGGAATAAAAAGTCAAGACATTGTGTTTACAGCTTGTAATGCCTGGAATAGTAATCCATGGTCAGAAACAAGGTGGCAAGATCACAGCCTGTGCAGAGTCTGACTAGCTTAAAGCCCAAATTCTCAATTCCTCCTCCTTTCCTGCCAACCCCTCTTCCACTCTGGCTGACTTAACCTCAAACTTTAAACTCTTCCCTTACTCCTTTTGCTCCAGCAAACCCATCATATAAAAAGCACTGAACCAAGGAAATCTTCACTCACATCTTGATTCTTTAGGTAAGGAATTCCATTTTTATTTTCTCATATAAAAGAGAGCTAGTCCCATCATGGTTCCCTGATGCTAAAATAACAAAAAAAAAAAAAAAAACATATTTTTCTTGCCTTTCTGAAATCTGGAAACCTCTTAAAATGTGTACATTTAATATGGTAGTGTTTCTTTTTTTTATATATCCCCAAAAGCTGTTACTAAATACATGGTGTATCTTCTAATTAATGGTCCCATAGCATTAAAAAGATACAGTTTGTTTTTGTTTTTGTTTTGCTCTTTCTCACAAGTTAATGTAAGGAATGAATGTGATAATTCTTGTGAAAACTTGGCAGTATATCAAGGTAGACAATAAAATGCCATGGGATTTTTTTTTTCCCTAGAGGGCCTCTTATCTCTTGAATGATGGTTCAAATGATTCCCAATGACATCCTATACAATAGACACATGAGGCCTTCTTTCCTAAAGGCACAATGTTATGAAGCTGAGTTCTATTATTGAAAAACTCTTTAATATCATAAAAGTGTCCTGATCATTAAAATAAAAAAGTGATAAAATACAAATATATGTTCTTACAAACATTAAAAGTAAACATAATATAAATTACATGTTACATATATTATATATATTAATTAATACATATTGAAAAGAAGCATTATATATGTTCCTTTAGGGATTTTTCTGCATGTCTGGGTTGACTAAAGTTTCTTAAAATATGAATCTAATGATATTTGGATAGGAAATATCTTCTTATTTTCCTAAATATCCCATAGAAAACATAGTTGGGCTTGATTACTCTGAGACTTATTAAGGTATGATGATTATTTTAGGGATGATGGCTCTTGGGTTTCTGGCAGACCAAGAAACAGGAAGGTTTGGGTACAAACCTTGTGAGTACCTCTCATTGATATGAGGTAAATAGCCCCCACTCTTCTTCCTGGTCTTTTCTTTAGAAAATTTTTATATAGGAGGTATTCTTTCTCAAGTGTCAGACTTCAGAATATACAGTGTCAGGGCTACTGGGGGTCTGACTATGTCATCATTTTCAGATTCCAAGAATTTATTTTCCCAAAGTTAGATGTAAATTTCTGGCAATCAGGATTCAAACTTAGAACCCCTGGTCCTGTGTCCTATGGGTATAAATATTTTTTGCAGCTAAAAAAAATATGTTATTTGTTGAATAACTACTATGTGCTAAATTCCATAGTAGGCATAAGATATGCAAAGATGAATACATGCTCTTACAGATGGATAAGGAAATATGATAAGGACATAAACTAGAAACTCACAGAAGAGAATTCCAAATTGTGAAAAACATTTAAATGTGTGTGATTTGCTAGCAATTAAAAATATGTTAAGAGTCTCCTTGGGGAGCCAGGTACAGGTGACCATGTGGCAGCTGCTTGAGCCAGGGGGCCATTCCTGTGAGCAATACTGTCAGATTCTTAGGCAGTCCTGCCCACCAGTGGGGGACTACAGATGCTGCTCCCAGTGGCAACTTCTGAAGATGTTTCCGTTCCTGAAAAGCCTCAGCTTAGATTTGTTGAAAGGGCACCACTTGTGCCAAAAGTGGGAAGAGAATCTAAAACCTTGGGTGACATATGGGGACCTTTACTGAAGCTACTGAGTTCACTGAAGGCAATTTTGCAATCTTGGCACTTGGTGGTGGTTACCTCCATTGGGACCATTTTAAAATGATGTACCTGACAATGAGCTGCTCTGCGGACCCCAAGAACATGTTTGCCTTATGGAGAGTACCACCTCCTTTCAGGCCTATCACCTGCAAGGGTATGAGACAGTAAGTGGGGGGAGGCAAAAGTGCTTTTGGTCACAATATGACTCCTTGTGAAGGCTGGCTATCTCATAATAGAGATGAGTGGGAATTGTGAATTCAAAGAGATACAAGGTTTCCTTGACTATATTGCTCACAAATTGCCCTTCTTGGAAAGGAGAAAAAATGAGTGGGGAATATCAGAAAGGGAGACAGAACATGAGAGACTCCTAACTCTGGGAAACAAACTGGGGCTAGTAGAAAGGGAGGTGGGTGGGGGGTGGGGGTGACTGGGTGACAGGCACTGAGGGGGACACTTGATGAGATGAGCACTGGGTGTTATTCTATATGTTGGCAAATTGAACACCAATAAAAAATAAATTTATAAAAAATAAAAAAAAACAAATTGCCCTTCTCAGCAAAGTCTGAGTGTATAAGACTCTAGAGAAGATGTGGAAAGATCAGGAGGAATGAGAACAGAACAACCAAACCCCTGTATCTTTCAGCATATAGCCACTGCCAACACTGACGATGTGGGAAGTCCTGAGCCCATATGACTTTACCCAGAAGGGGCAGTCCTGGGGCAAGTTCTGTATGCCTAGATGTGTGTAGTGATAATGTAAGAAATAAATGTACAAAGGTTACTGAGAGAAAAAGAATCTACACTTTTATTCCTCTCATTCTACCCTTAAAGTCTTTGGGTAGCTCTGATGTCTAACCAAGGAGCAGCATATGAGTAGATGATTTCTGAAAAACTGTACAATATCTGTTGATTTTTAAAAATCTTTTTCAAGTTTTTAAATTCCAGTAGTTAATACACAGTGTAATATTAGTTTCGTAGAATTTAGTGATTCAGCACTTACATACAATACCTGGTGTTCATCATAAGTACTCTTCTTAATCCCTATCATTCATTTAACCCATCTCCCCACCAAACCTCCCCTCCAGTAATCCTGTCTACTCTCTGTAGTTAAGAGTCTGTCTTCTGGTTTGTCTCTTTTTTTCTCTCACTACTACGTTCATCTGTTTTGTTTCTTAAATTCTACAGATGAGTGAAATCATGTGGTATTTGTCTTTCCCTGATAGACTTATTTCACTTAGCATAATACTCTCTAGCTCCATGTCATTGCAGATGACAAGATTTCATTTTTTATGTCTGAGTAATATTCCACTGTGTGTGTGTGTGTGTGTGTGTGTGTATCACATCTTCTTAATCCATTCATCAGTCAATGAATATTTGGGCTCTTCCCATAATTTGGCTATTGTTGATAATGCTGCTATAAACATTGGGATGCATGTATTCCTTCCAATCAGTATTTTTGTATCCTTTGGGTAAATACCTAGTAGTACAGTTGCTGGATCATAGAATAATCATATTTTTAGTTTTTTGAGGAACCTCCACACTGTTTTCCTGCACCAGTTTGCATTCCCACCAACAGTGTAAAAGGGTTCCCCTCTCTCTACATCCTTGTCAACATCTGTTGTTTCCTGTATTTTTAATGTTAGCCATTCTGACTGGTGTGAGGTGTTACTTCACTGCAGTTTTGATTTGTATTTCCTTGCTGATGAGTGATGTTAAACATCTTTATATGTCCTGGAAAGAGGAGAGAGAAAGGAGACAAAAGTTTATTTGAAGAAATTATAGCTGAAAAATTCCCTAATCTGGGGAAGAAAACAGACATCCAAATCCAGGAGGTCAGAGAACTCCCATCAAAATCAACAAAAGCAGGCCAACCCCAAGACATAATATGATAAAGAAAAAAATCCTATGGGCAGCCCAGGTGGCTCAGTGGTTTGGCGCCTCCTTCAGCCCAGGGCCTGATCCTGGAGACCCGGGATGAGTCCCACATTGGGCTCCCTGCGTGGGGCCTGCTTCTCCCTCTGCCTGTGTCTCTGCCCCTCTCTCTCTGCGTCTCTCATTAATAAGTAAATTTAAAAAAAAGAAAAGAAAAAGAAAAAAATCCTAAAAGTAGCAAGACAAAAGAAGTCCCTACCTTATAAGGAAAGACAAATAAGGTTAGCAGCAGATCTCTCCACAGAAACTTGGCAAGCCAGAAGAGAATGGCATCATATTTCAATGTACTGAGAGGAGAAAATCTGCAGCCAGGAATACACTAGCCAGAAGGCTGCATTCAGCATAAAAGAGAGATAAAGAGTTTCCATGACAAATAAAAACTAAAGGATTTCGTGACCACTAAATCAGCCCTGGAAGAAATATTAAAGGGGACTCTGGAGGGGAAGACCAAGAGCAACAAAGACTAGAAAGGAACAGAGAAAATCTCCAGAAAACAATGACAAAACAAGTTACAAAATGGCACTAAATACACATCTATCAAGAACTAGTCTGTAAGTAAATGGACGAAAAGTTCCAGTCAAGACATAAGGTATTGGAATGGATAAAAAATACAAGACCCATCTATATGCTGCCTACAAGAGACCTAAAGACATCTGGAGATTGAAAGTGAGGAGATGGAGAAACACTTATCATGCAAATAGACCTCAAAATAAAGCTGGAGTAGTCATACTTAGATCAGACAAACTAGATTTTAAACCAAAGGCTGTAGCAAGAGATGAAGAAGTGCACTATATCATAGTAAAGGAGTTTATCCAACAAGATCGAACAATTGTAGATTTTTATGCCCCCAACTTGGGAGCACCCAAATATGTGAAACTATCTGTTTTTTAAGTGCATTATTATACTTACATTAAATAAAGTTTGAGGATTACCTCAGGAAAAAAATGTATATCTGTAAGTTAATATGAGAATCATTCTTTTCTTTTTTTTGATCTGTTTAAAAATAATGGCTGTATCCAGTGATAGAGAAAGTATGGGTAACTTTCCAATACTGTTGATGAAACAGGAGTTTGGCAATATGTATGAAAATAAAAATATATATCTTTAACCTGACAATTCCCATTTGGGAATTTAAGCAAGGCAAATAATAGAAAAAGGAGCTCAACAATATGTATAGATTTTCATTGGAATATGGTTTGTTTGTTTGTTTGTTTGGAATATGTTTTTAAATAATGGTTTCATATGAGCTTCATTTATAGTGTTGTTAAATAATTTATGTTACATACTTTCAGTGGATTGCTGTGCAGTTGATTATGTATTCCTATGTTAGGAAAGCAATCTACAATGTAGACCAAGTGAAAATAACAGAATGCTATATACAGGCTCACCCTGTTTTTAAAACAGGATTTTCTATTTCTGTTTTTAAAAAAGTATACATACTTATATGCATACTAAGACATTAAGAAAGATCCTCCAAGATGATAAACATGGACCAATCTTTCATTTCTTTTTTATACTTCCCTGTAGTTCCTTAAATTTTTTGCAGTGAGCTTTAATTACTTTTATTATATGAGAAAGATATTAAAATATAAGTATCAAGCACTCTGTCCTCAAGGATGTCACATTTGTATACACAGGCATATTTTTCCAAGATGAAGTAAAAATGTCTAATAATTCTAGAATTTGATGAATTGGCAGAACTAAGCTGTGAGTTCATCTCTCATTTCAAAGCCCAAAGTCCAACTCCAGGAAGAGAGCAGGGGATCCAGACAAGTCTTACCTTCCTGTCCTCCAGTGAGCCAGCCACTCTGACCCTTTTCTCAGCATTTTTCTGCTTATGGTAAATCAGATCCAGGTGATATCATTTTCTTCAGCAGGAGAGGAACTAGAATAAAACAGGAGGTTCCTAAGTTCTAAGCACTCTTTTAGATACTCATATATCCTCCACTGATGAGGTGAGTGTTGATAGACAGAATAAGTGGCACTAAATTGACAGGATCATGACTCACATCTAGTCTTCTAGTTCCAAAATCCAAATACACTTCTATGTATTTGTGTGTTCTCCAACATATAGATTCCTGCTTTAGTGTAAAACAGTTTGTGCCTAAATGTTTGCACTTAATTGAGTCTTCCTTAGAAGAGGTTTATAGAGGGCATATTTCTCTATGTCCTATCTTTCTTTAACTGGCTAGAGACCTGCACACTCCACCCATCCCTCCATCTGTCCTTGCATCCATCCATCTATCCATCCTTACATATATTATCTCCATTTACCCATTTTTCCATCTAGTATTTGTTAAGAGCAACATTGTTTAGAGTTTAAAAGCATGGTCCATAGAATCAAATTGGCTAGATTCAAATCATAGTTCTACCATTTATTTACCAGATAGAGACCATGGACAAATCATTTAAATACTTTGTGCCTTTTTTTGTAAATTGGGGATAATTGTAAATTGGGGATACCAGTACTTACCTCATAATGTTGTGTACATTAAATGACTCAATCAAGGGATCCCTGGGTGGCGCCGCGGTTTGGCGCCTGCCTTTGGCCCAGGGCGTGATCCTGGAGACCCGCGATCGAATCCCACGTCGGGCTCCCAGTGCATGGAGCCTGCTTCTCCCTCTGCCTGTGTCTCTGCCCCTCTCTCTCTGTGTGACTATCATGAATAAATAAATAAAATCTTTAAAAAAAAAAAAAAAAAAAAAAAAAAAAAAAAAAAAAAAAAAAAAAAAAAAAAAAAAAAAAAAAAAAAATGACTCAATCAATCTAAAGTACTCAGAGTAATACCTTGCATGTAATAAGTATATTTCCATCATGATTAATATCATGCTCCAGGCACTGCACTTGATACTAAAATTTCAAAATTGAATTTGAATAGATAGAATCTAGGCAAAATAGATTTCTGCCTTCAAGACTAGCGTATAGTCTAGAGGGAAGGACAGGCACACTTATGATCATAAGCACAAAGTTCTGTGGGGGCAACACTGGAGAAGGCGGGTGTTAAGGAGGGTTCTAGGGAAGAGATTATCTAATCTGAAGTCAACCAGCTAAAGATGGGAAAGGCTGGGAAGAAGGCCTGGAGGCAAGAATGTGTGGCAAGCTTGAGGTACCCAGATGGTTCAGAACAACTGAAGTGCAGAGTGCCGGAGGGGAGGTCAGCTGGCTCTAGTTCTTTGACAACTTTTATAGAAGTTCCTTAAATCTAGTGGCACTCACGACACCCCTTCCCCTTTACTTGCATTTAAATCTTTTTGCCTATTATTGCCCTTAATTAATAACAACACATCAGACCTAACATCTAAGTTTGGAGTTCATGGGTAAAAACTCTCCTTTCATCATGCTTTCAGTTTTTGGGGTGAAATGGCTAAGTGTTTCAGCTACGCCTGTGTCTGGAAACTTCACCATATTTAGAGTCTCAGACTGTGGAAGTGGGATTCACAGTGTCCCCAGCTTTGGGGAAAAGTGATTCCCCCAGCCATTGGATTTGGCAGGCTTTTTGGGACCAGCTGCCTCCCAACACAGAGAACAAGGACATATAGTGGACCCACACTCCTGCCTTCGGTGGAAATAACAGTGTGCCTGGCAGACTGACCAGCTTAAGAAGGCAGATTTATTTTATAGTTCTTATATTGTCTTTCTCTATGATAATAATGTTCCAAGGAAGGAACTTGAGTGCTGAGACTACCGCTGACTAGGATTTTTAAGACTGTCTTGACTATTCCCAAGTCCTACTCTCCCTCTATTTCTTTGTTTGCCTTTAAAGTATCAAGTATTAAAATATTTTTGATTACTCAGTTTTAACTGATGCCTTATTCATCACAAAAGTTATGTATTCTTAATTTTTTTCTTCAATTCTTTTCGTATATTTTCTCTGAAGTATGTGTCTCCTGTTCTATTTTGAGATTCTATTTGAAAAAAACATAAGGATGCTCACTGGCCTGGTTGCCAGTTTCCAGAGAAGGTTCAAATCTTGTTACCTATATCTTCAAAAGGATTTCTGTAGCTCTGTCATAACACCTTCAGTGTTTCTCTGTCGTCTTCTGCTTTCTTTCTGTTTTTTGGTGTAACATCCTCCAGAGGGTATTTTTGGCAACAGAGCTTGTCTGAATCAGTCTCCCTCTCATTTCTGAGGCAAACCAGTGATTCATCTTTGGTTCAGGAGGACTTTCACAAACACAGCTATATTGTTTTGTATCATTAAGGTTTGAGTTAGGGAGACAGATCAACGGGAACTGTCTCAGGGGCATTCAACTTTCCAGTTAGGTCCTCGTTGTTGCTTCTGTCAACAGTAACAGGAAGACTATGAGTGCAAGTGAAAGTCTTCTGAGCCTGATTTTGACACCTCCTCCCCGGCTCAGGAGACCATGAGGTGGGTAGAGGAAGAAAAGCTGGAAGTTGAAATCACAAGTGAATTAAAGAGTAATGAAATCATGTGTGTCCTGATGTACTATCCTGAAAAGGGGCAGGATCCCCTATATTGTATTCCTGCCAAAAGAATTTAGTCTAATTATGCAGAAATAATCAGTCACATCCAAATTATGAGATATTTTGCAAAACAACTAGTTTAGGATTTTCAAAAATATCAGTGTAGTAAAAAACAAAAGATTAGGAAATTATTCTAGATTAGTTTTTAAAATGTGCCAGCAGCATGAGCATCACCTAGGGAGTTTATTGGAAATACATAATTTCAGGGCCCACCCCAGAGTTAAAATCAGAATTTGGATTTAACAAGATCCCCAGATGATTTGTGTGCACATTAAATTCCGAGAAGCTCTGATCTGATGTATAATTCATGCTCAAATTTCCCTCAGTTGACCAATAATATTCCTTTTGGCTGTTCCCCAACCCACCCTACTCCAAAGTTGAATCTAATCAAGTATCACACCATGCATTTAGTTGTCATATCTCTTTATCTTTTAATCTAGAACTGTGGCTCTTAAACTTTAGCATGCATCAAAATCACTTGTAGTGTTTTTAAAATATAGATTGCCATCTCCTAAGACAAGGGAAACAAAAGCAAAGATAAACTATTGGGACTACTCCAAAATAAAAAGCTTTTACAAAGGAAACCCTCAACAAAACAAAAAGGCAGCTTACTCAATGGGAAAAGATATTTGCAAATTATATATCTAATAACAAGTTAATATCCAAAATATGTAAAGAACTTATGCAACTCAACACCAAAAACAATCTGATTAAAAAATGCAGAGAGGACCTGAATAGATATTTTTTTCCAAAGAAGACATACAGATGGACAACAGGCACATAAAAGATGCTCAACATCACTAATCATCAGGGAAATGCAAATCAAAACCACAAAGAGATAGCACTTTAGACTGTTAGGATGGCTAAAATCAAAAAGATAAGAAATAATGTGTTGACAAGGATATGGAGTAAAAGGAACACTCATATACTATTAGCAAGAATGGAAATTAGGATTGCCACTGTGGAAAACAGTAGTTTCCTCAAAAGCTTAGATATAGAAATGTAATATGATCCATTATTCCACTATTGATTATTTACCCAAAGAACACAAAACCAAACCAAAACAAAACAAAACAAAAAAGAACACAAAACCCCTAATTTGAAAAGATATGCGCACTTTTATGTTTCTTGCAGCATTATTTATAATAACTAATATATGGAAGCAAACTATGTCCATTGATAGATGAATGGATAAAGGACATGTGGTATATATATGCAATGGAATATTACACAACCATTAAAAAACGAGATCATGCTGTTTGAGACAATGTGGAAAGACCTAGAGGATATTAATGCTAAGTAAAATAAGTCAGACTGATAAAGACAAATACCATAGGATTTCACTCATATTTAGAATCAGACAAACAAAAATCCACAGATGAATAAACAAAAAGCAGAATCAGACCCATAAATACAGAAAGCAAACATGGTTGCTAGAGGGGGGACAACGGGAGGTTGGGCAAAATGGGTGAAGTAGCATGAGAGATACAGGCTTCTAGTTATGGAATGAATAAAAGGATAAAAAAGGGATAGCATAAAAAGTATAGTTTATGATATTGTGAAAACATTGCATGGTGACAGATGATAGCTATACTTGTAGAGAACATAGTATAATATGTAAACTTGTTAAATAGCTATGTTATATGTCTGACACTAGTGTAACATTACGTGCCAACTGTACTCAAATAAAAATAAATAAATAAAAATAAACTTAGAACCTTTACAGGATTCCAGGTAGATCAAAACAAATTCTATAAAATTCAGTGTTTTTGTGGTGCATTTTAGTGGAAGTCTTTGTCTTAATCATTTCACACTATGAAACAATAGGTCTCTTCCCAAGTGCCGTATTTCAGGGGCTGTTTATTGAGCACCTGAAATAGGCACTGGATTCCTAGACAGAAAATAGAGACAATATTTCTGCCTCCCAATGCATACATTGCTGGGAGGCAAAATGTGGGAATAACTGGTCTACATCACATCTTTGCATGTCTGGTTTAAAGAAAATAGTATATCAAAACTAAGCATACTTATGAAATTCTTTGATTATACTAACATAAAAATAAAAAATTTTAAGAAAAAAACCCAAATCCCACACACCCTCCAACTTCCAGATACTGAGAGTTCCTAGAGGTGAGCGAGGTCAGATGCTGCTGGCCCTAGGACCACACTGTGAATAGCAAGGAATTAAATAATAGCATTAGTTCAACGTGAAATTTCTCAGTGTAATAATTAGTTTGTATAGATAAAAGACTGTCTTTGGAGATTCTTGCTGAAGTATTTAGAGATGTAGTATCATGATATCTACAAATAACTCTCAAAAGATTCAATAAAATAGATAAATAGCTATATGGTTGGGTGGATCATGAATGCATAAATAAATGGATGGATGGGTGGGTAAATGGATAGGCTGATAGAGCAAACATTAACAATCAGTGAACGTAGATGAACAGTGAACATAGTGAACAAAAGAAATAGTGAGGAAACAAATCAACTGTGGGGAAGGAAAATCTTCTCTGCCCTTTTAGGTTTATTACCTGGGGCTTTTCATATTGTATTGACAAAAGACAGATTAACAGAAAAAAAAGTTATGCAAATTTTATTTGATGTCAATTTTTATAGGACATTGTGTTTTTTCTGGAAAAGAAGGAGGACTCAAAGAAGTGGATAGGCCTAACAGCTTATACAGCATTTTTAACAAAAAATGAGAAATTATGGAGGTGTCACGACAAAGGAAAAAGTTTTGGGCTTCCAATGGTGGCAAACTGTGGGCAGATAAATACGTGGAGGAAACTAATGAGACATAAGGGCTGTCCCAGTCAGGTTTATTTGTACAAGTCCATCTCTGAGATGGGGGATTTATGGCAGCTCTTGTTTCTCAGTACTTTCTGCCTTTAGTCAGATAAGGAAATCTCTGGGGAAGCTTCTTTATGTATCTCTTGATTCTCAAATATCTTCAGCTCAAAATAATCCTTATGCCAAAGTGGTAGCAGGGTTCAGAACACACTAACCCAAAGTATGATATCTTGGCATATTGACTGTTTTTTTTTTTAATTTTTTTTTTAATTATTTATGATAGTCACAGAGAGAGAGAGAGAGGCGCAGAGACACAGGCAGAGGGAGAAGCAGGCTCCATGCACCGGGAGCCCGACGTGGGATTCGATCCCGGGTCTCCAGGATCGCGCCCTGGGCCAAAGGCAGGCGCCAAACCGCTGCGCCACCCAGGGATCCCTGATATCTTGGCATATTGACTGTTTTAAGCTGGAGGAGTTTGAGAAATGGAAGGGGCAGAAGGACTGTCTAATTTCCTCCATTTCCCCTGAATTAGGTCTTAAGACGCTCATGTGAGAGGTGTCCTCCTTATAACGAGAGGAAAGGAGTGTCCTTATCTCCAAAGATAGAGGGACCCTGAGAGGAATCTGAACCAATAGCCCTTGCTAAGTTTCCTCCAGTTTACTACCTTAATTCATACCATTTTGTCCTATCACATTTTCCCATGACTCTCCACACTTCATCAAACCTAGCATAAAAATGCTCAGGTTTAAACCACTTCTTTGAATCTCATTTCCTCACATAAAACTTATATTACATAATTTATATGTTTTTCTCTGTTAATCTGTCTTTTGTTAGTCTAAATTTACAGGATCCCAGCCAGTGAACCTAAGGAAGGTGGAAGAAAGCATATTTTTCCCCTCTCCTACAGTGGCATATTTTGGAATGGCATAGTCTGATCTCCTTCAAAATAAAAAATGTCTACATCGAGATTGTAGCTTTTACTGTCCCTATTAACAATATACCAGCATGGAGTAGTGTGGAGTGTGGTAAGAACAGTCTTTGGGCCGGTCTGATCTGTACCACTAAGGCTGCTGGATGAGTGGAATGTAGCGTATGGCTCAGTAACTGGCCTTTGTCTCCGGTTTTAACCTGAGAAGCTGAGTAATTTTTATAGATAAAATAAATACTCATAGATAGTGTTTTGTACCATAAGGACTAAAATGAATTGTGACAATGAACTGATTTATTTCATTAATACCAGTTAAGTCCTCAGTCAGTCGACCGACATCTTTTACTATTCCTATGGGATGTCAGGAATATATGACCCTTGCCAGCTGTGTCCAACCAGTGATCATCCTCGGGGACTTACAGCAGGAAATACTTCAATCTCTGGGAGGGGTGGTTCAAAGCACCCTGGTAGAGGTGAGGAAGGAATGCAGATTCTGCCTCAGGTAATGCCAAATTAGAGAGCCATGGCCTCAGCAGGTCGCTCAGGCCTTTTGGGACTGTTTTCTTGTCTGTAGCCTCACCATTGTACTGGGGCAGGGATTTTCAGATTGTGCTTTGTGGAACCTTCAGAGATTCCCTGAAGAGAGCTCAGGGGCCCCCAGAAGGAGTGAGAACACACTTTAGACAGGGCTGGAAGGCAGTCCCTCTCCTGCTTCAACCACACCTGTGAGCTATTCACCCCTGCACAGCAAATGACAGTCCTGATGGGCATTATAGGTTATCCAGTGGTGAGTGGGACACTGACAGGAGGAATGGGATGGCAGGGTGGAGAGAGAATACAAAGGAAAGAAGAGGCTTCTACCAGGACTGGGAGACACACCAGAAAGCCTCATTCTTCTCAACACTTGTTGAGTGCCTCCTGACTTAGACAAGACAGTCTACATAAGGACTGAGGAGGAGGAGGTGATGACAGCACAAGGTCCAAAGTGACCATCCAAGGCTTCTTACAGGAGATATTTTTCAGTTAGATCCCAAAAAAGGAATCCTGATATCGAGGCCGGTGTATGTCCTGCCTTCACCTTCCATAGCAATGAGAGAGGACTCTTCATGTTGTCTTTGTAAACGCCTTGTGAAGCTCTGTGTTTCAGTAGGAAATGCCAAGTATCCCCTAGCACCAGGCAAAATTGACCATTACTTGTGAGCCTGGGAGAACAGGTCATGTTTGTTGGATCATTAACTGTTGCTTATGCTTAGATATAATTTTTTTTTTTAAGATTTATTTATTTATTCATTCAGAGAGAGCGAAGAGAGAGGCAGAGACACAGGCAGAGGGAGAAGCAGGCTCCATGCAGGAAGCCCAATGTGGGACTCGATCCTGGGTCTCCAGGATCACACCCCAGGCTGCAGGCAGCGCTAAACCGCTGCACCACTGGGGCTGCCCCTAGATATAATTTTAAGCAAATGAAAACAATTTTGCTAGTGAGTTGTAGTGTTTACACTGACCATTATTAAGATATTTTCTTAACAACACCTCTTGCCACAGTGGACTGTCCCACCACCAGGCCCAGGTCTGTAGGCTGCTTCCTATTACAGGAAGAAATGGCAATGCTAGCTGCAATTTCTGGTGTTTAGCATCTGCCTACCAAAAACACCCTCATCCACAGTTACTGGCTACCTATTAGTCACCAAGATATAAATTTGAGATGTAAATAGCATCATATTTGCTATTGTTTCAGGTTTAGTCCAACAGCTAGTCCTAGTTTACTACTTACTCATCCAGTCATGACTCCTGGTGCTAGAAAATAAACCTTTAACATATTGGAACCCCATAGTCTCAAATGTTGCAGTAGGCAAGAGCTTGATATTTCTTTAAAAACATAAATACACATGCAGAGAGAGATAAACTTCATATTAAAGATTTCTTCTGGATTTGCATTTACCCCCACTACATCCACTGCTGCTTCTGGTTACACTGACCAGTTCATAGCCTTGCATAAGGAACTGAGTTTTTCTGAGCCTTAGTATCTCATTTATAAAATGAGAGGGTTGCAGGCTCCTGAATGGCCATCCTATCTTTGGTCTGATTCCATGCTATGTCCTTTGCTTAGAAACTAATACCAAACCTCTAGACCAATTTTGCCTCTCAAGAGACAGTTGGCAATGTCTGGAGACATTTTGGGTTGTCACAACTTGTGGTGGGGCTATGAATGGCATCTAAGGGATAGAGACCCGGAATACTACTAAATGTCCTATAATGCACAAGGCAAGCCCTCACTACAAATGATTATCTGGCCCAAAATGTCCATGGTGCCAGGTTCCTAAACTCCCTTCTAGAACTGGTAATTTCTGCAAGTCTTTAAGACTGCAAGGTAAATGTCACTTCCCACAGGACACTTGATCTGATGCCCTAAATTGAACATAAAGCTGTCAGAACACTTTTCCCCATATGCTATAATTGTTCTTCACCCATTTTTCTCTGTAGGAGATAAGGTAATATATCTTGTTTAGTGCTTTATGTCTCTCTTGAGCTTAGTATGTAATATAGTTGAACAAAGAAATATGAGTGGACAGTTGGAGTCAGCTAGAGCTGTCATAACAAAGTATCACAGACTGGGTGGCTTAAACAACAGAACTGTATTTTCTCACAGTTTTGGAGGCTGGAAGTCCAACATCAAGGTATTGGCAGGTTTGGTTTCTTCTGAAGCCTCTCTCCTTAGCTTGCAGAGATGGTTGCCTTCTCAATGTGTCCTCACAGGGTCTTTTCGCTGCGTACATGCATCAGAGTCTCCTTTTATAAGGACATCAGTTAGATTGGATTAGGGCTTACCTGATTTTTAATTTATTACTTCTTTTAGTGTAATCACCTTGTTCAAGACCCTGTCTCCAAATATAGTCACATTCTGAGGTACAAGGCCCGAGGTAGTTAGGAGTTCAACATATGGATTTGGGAGGGGGGACATAATTCAGACCATAACAATAGGTTTTTATTATCTCTTACATTCTGCTGTTTAACTCCATAGGAATGTTTCAGTTGAGAAAGAACAAATCTCCTTATCCCTTTCCAATTCTGGCTCTTCTTCAACAATCTCCCCACCTTTCTGCCTCCAAATTATGGACAGTTATGAGATTAAAAAATGGAAACATCTGGTTTTCTTGGCACTAACACCCTTTCACAGGTGATCAGAGGCAGATATCAGTGCATGGTTAGATCCTGCCTCGCCAATAACAAGCTGAAGGATCTCAGGAAATCTTAGTTCTTATTCTGAAAAATAGGACAATTTTTATACCAGTCTCTTAGAGTTGGTGCCAGGATTCATCAAGATAATGCATAAGATGTGCCTCACACAGTGCTCGGTACATAGTAAGTATTCAATAAATGTTAGCTTTATTTGACCATTGTTTTTTGGGGGGGCGGAGGGTTGGCAATAAATTAGACATTTTTTTGTATTACAGCAAAGTTCTTTCTTTCACCTTAAAAGACCTTGATCTTTATAAGACGAAACGGTTTGCTAAGTCTTTCCTTTTTAATTGACATTATAGATAATTTGAGAAACCCAATTGTCATCTAGTTTTTGCTTACAACTCCTACCTTAGTACCCTGTTTGCCATCAACTCTTCAAAGCTAAAGACAGACTAATCGGAAAATGAGATTCAGATTTCCTCTGAAACCTTGTTATCCCCTTCTCACCCATTCTGGAATCCACACCTACATTAAACTTGTAGATTCTATTTCTTTACTACCACTTAAAGTTTTCTATCTCTCTACAGGCCTCTCTCTCCGTCTTGGCTGGAATCGTCACTCTTTCTTATCTAGTGCCACTTTAGAGTTCAACTTCCCTGACCCTGGATGAGTCCCTTCACACCCACCCCCTACACTACTCTTAGTTTGATCTTGCCAACAACAAAAAAAAAATGCCTCAGTGGCTTCCCCTGGCTTTCAGGATTGAACTTCAAGCTTAATTGCAAAGCCCTTTCTAATTTGGCCCCTACTTCCTTTTCCAGACTTCTGTCTCCCAGGCCCTCCCCCTAAAGGCATTGTGCAGTGTCACACTTCTGTACCTTTTCCAAGGGTCACACTGTCTACTTACAATCTCCTTCCATCCTTCACCTGGGCAACTCTTACTTGTTCTTTAAACATCTATCTCTTCCTGGAAGCCTTTTTACTGCCCCCTAGCTCCAATTATAGCTTTTATTTATTCAGGGATGTTTGAATACAGTGAAATGCACAGATCTTAAATTTCTAATTCAAGGAGTTTTAATAAACTTATACACATTCACGTAATCTCTACCCCAGTTGAGACATAGAAAATTCCCTCATGCTCCCTCTCAGTCCACCTCTACTCCACTCCCCACCCCTGCATAGACAACCATTCTTCTAATTTCTATCACCACGGATTAGGTTTTTTCCTGTTCTTAAACTTTATATAAATAGAATCATATGGCATAAACTCTTTTGTCCATATTTATGGGTCTTTTGGGGAGCTTTAGTCTATTCCTTTAATCTATTTATTTATGTTTACACCCAATACCATATTGTCTTAATTGTTGTAACTGTGTGTAAGTCTAGAATTCAGATTATTCAGACTTCACCTTTGTTCCTCAAGACTATTTTGGTTAATCTAGGTATTTTGCATTTCTATTTTGCATTTCTGGGTATTTTAGAATCAACTTCTACCAAAAACAATGCCTGTTGGAATTGCAAGTGTGATCATAATTATACTGAATTTATAGAATTTTGAAATGAATTGAAGTTTGAATTGAATTTTGGGGAAAATTGACTCGGTAATATTCAATCTTTCTAATCCATGAACATAATCTACTTCTTCATTTATTGAGATCTTTTCAAATTTCTCTCAGCAATGTTTTGTAGCTTTTAGAGGTTCTGCATATCTTTTATGAAATATATTGCTAAGTATTTTCTAATTTTGATAGTATTATGAATAAGATTAAAAAATTTTCATTTCTCAGTTTTTGTTGTTGGTATATATATAATTGATTTTGTATATTGGCTTTATATATTGAGATCTTGATAAATTTAACTATAGTAGTTTTTTCAACTCCATGGGGCTTTCTATATAATCATGTCCTCTGTAAATAGAAAGTTTTCTTTCTTCTTTCCAATATTTATACTTCCTGCATCTTTTGTCACCTTATTACACTTTTTTGGACTTCTGAAACAATTTTGAATAAAAGTGAGAGTAGACATCTTGTTTTGCTCCTGATCTTAAATATTAAGAATTTAATAGTTGATAATTAAGTTTGATGTTAGCAGTCCGTTTTTAAAAAACTGCTTTTTATCAGACTAAGGAAGTTTTTTTTCTATTTTAGTTTGGAGAAATTCTTTGTTGTTGTTAAATCATGAATAGGTATTAAATTATATCAGATGCTTTTTCTGCATCCATTGAAGTGATACTTGGCTTTTTCTTTTATTCTATTAATATGTAGATTACATTGATTGATTTTTGTATGTTAAACAATCCTTTCATTCTTTGCATGAATTACAGTTGGTCATGCAGTAATAAAGTTTTATGTGTTTCTGGATAAAAATGTGCCAATTTTAAAGCATTTTTTGTAACTATGTTTATGAAGGATATTGGTCCATGAGATTTCTTTTCTCAAAAGATGTCTCTTAAACTTTGGTATCAGAATGCTGGTCTCATAAAATGAGTTTGGAAGTGTTTCCTCATCCTCTGTTTTCTGAGAGTTTGTATAACTTGACATCATTTCTTCCATAAATGATAGAATTCACTTAGGGAAGCCATCTGGACCTGTAAGGTTTTTTGTGAGATATGTTTTTATTATGAATTCCATTTCTTTTTTTTAAGATTTATTTTTTTATTTGAGAGAGAGAGAGAGCATGCATGCGTGCACATGTGAATGGGGGGGGGGGGGCAGAAGGACAGGAAGAGAATTCTCAAGCAAACTACACGCAGAGTGGAGAAGCCAACTCAGGGCCCATCCCAGGACTCTGAGATCATGGCTCTGAAATCAAGAGTCAGACACTTAACCAACTAAGCCACCCAGGCATCCTTGCATTTTATTTTTTTTAGTAGAGATAGACCTCTTCAGCTATTCTCTTGTTCCTTGTGTCCATTTTGGTAAATTTATGTTTTAAGGAATTTTTCCATTTCATTTCATTTTTAGAATTTATTAATACAAATTTTTAAAAATAATACTGATTTGTTATAATGTCTATAGAAGCTGTAGTAATGTTTCTTCTTTTATTTATATTAGCTGTCTACATTTTCTTTTTTTGTTCATCAGCCTTGCTTGTTTTTAAAGTGCAATCTTAATTTTAGACCTTTTTATTGTCTAATACAAGCATATAGTACTAAAAACTATGTATTTTTAAAAATATTTTATTTATTTATTTATTTGAGAGAGAATGAGAGTGAGAGAGATCACAGAGGGAGAGGAGAAGGAGAAGCTGACTTACTCAACTTGGGGCTTGATCCTAGGACTCCTAGGACCCCACAACTATAGTTTTTAGTACTGCTTTAGATACATCCCACAATTTTGATTTTTTGTGTTTTTATTATTACTAATTAAAAATATTTTCTAATACTTCCTATTTCTTCTTTGATTCATGAGTTATTTATAAGTCTGTTTCTTAATTTCTAAATATTTAGGGTTTATTGGGATATCTCAGTAGTAATGACTCTAATTTAATTTCATGTGGTTTAGGGGCAGCTAGGTGGCTCAGCTGGTTAAGTGTCTGCCTTTAGGTCAGGTCGTGATCCCAGGGTCCTAGGATAGAGCCCTGTATAGAGCTCCCTGCTGCCTGCTTCTTCCTCTCTCTCCCTCTGCTGCTCCCCGTGCTTGTGCTCTCTTGCACTCTATCTCTTTCTCTCAAATAAATAAATAAATAAAATCTTTAAAAAATAGTAATTTCTTGTGGTTTAAAAATATATAAATATATATTCAGATTTTGAAATTTATTGAGATTGATTTGGCCAAGCATATGGCCTATTTTGGTAACTTCCATGCAAACTTAAAAGGAGTGTGTATTTTTAACTTGAAGTTGTTGTTTAACTTGAATACTAGTCAGATCAAGTTGGTTGATAATGTTATTAAAATATACTGTATATTCAGTGTTCTATCAATTACTAAAAAGTGTCTCAAAATCTCCCATTATAACTGTGGATATTTCTATTTGTCCCTTTAGTTTTCTCTATATTTGCTTCATTTATTTTGAAGCTCTATTTAGATGCACACACATTTATAATTATTATATCTTCCTGATGAAGTGATCTTTTTATAATTATGAAATGTTCATCTCTTCTACTGGTAATGCTTCGTGTTTTTAAATCTATTTTGTCTAACATTAACATAGGCCCAACGTTTTATTATAATTATTTTTTTATTGCATATCTTGTCCTATCCCTTTACTTAGAACTTATTCTTATATATTTACAGTATGTCTCTTGTAGAAAGCCTTTAAGTTGTGTCTTATTTTTTTTATGCTGTCTCCACTTTTTTTTAAGTCTCTACTTTTAAATAAAGAATTTAGTGTAATTAGTTACATATGGTTGGATTTAATTCTCTCTTTTTTCTATGTGTTTCTCTTTCCCCCATCTGATTTTTTTATCTTCTCCCCTGCCTTTCTAAAAGTTAATTAAATATTTTTACTATTCCATTATAATTTCCCTAATTTTTAGCTATTCCTTTTTAATCCTTTCTAGCTGTTACTAAGATTACAGCATCATAGTCGCTGTAGAGTTAGTATTATACCATTATGTGTTAAATTTAAGGACCCTGTACAATATGATTAAATTTGCTATCACACCATCTTGTATGCTATTGTTGTCATATTTTTTTATAATTTCCACAATAAAATGTTTTGTTTTTCACATTGAACAGATACTTGTCTTTGAAAGAAATAATAAGAAAAAAAGATATTATGTTTATCTACACATCTGCCATTTCCAAGAATCTTAATTCCTTCCTCTATATTTGAGTTTCCATCTGCTGTCATTTCTTAGTTTGAAGAACTTTTAAAAGTTCTTATAGGAATTCTATAGGCTTTTAGAAATGCCTTCGTTTTTTCTTCATTTTTGACATTTTTGGGGTATAGAATTTTGGGTTGACATTTTTTGAAGCATGTTAAAAATATTTTCTTCATTGTCTTCTATATTTCTTATTTCTGATGAGAATCAGACAGTATTCTTATTTTCATTCCTCTGCCATGCCCACTGATGCTTTCAAAGATATCACTCTCTTTGGCTGTAGCAGTTTGTCTGTAGTGTGTAGAATGTGGTTTTGTCTTTATACTGCTTGAGATCCTCTAAGCTTCTTAGATTTGTAAGTTAACGTTTTTCACCTAATTTAGATAAATTTTAGCCACTATTCCTATAAATTTTTTTTCTGCTCAATTATCCCTCTTCTCTCCTTCTGGGACTCCAATTTCACATATTAGACCAGTTGATATTGTTTTATATGTCCCCAAGGTTCTGTTCATTCTTCAACTTATAGATAAATATTTGAGCTTATCCCACTTGAGGAACATGGAGAAAGAAAATTTAAGAATGAATTTTTTTCCATGCAATGAATGTTTTACTTCTGATATTATACTTCCTGGTTTTATAATTTCCATCATTTTTATAGTTTCTATGTTCCTAATGAAATTCTAAGCTAATCAGTCATTGTGGCCATTTTCCCCTAAGTCCTTAAACATGTTTATAATAGTTGCTTTAAGGTTGTTTGCTAATACAGATATTTGAATTATCCTGGAGTCTGTTTCTCTTGAATACTTTTTCTCTTGAGTTTGGATAACATTTTTTTATTTTTTTGCATGTCTACTAATTTTTTATTGATATTATGTATTATGCATTGTAGAGACTCTGTAGTCTGCTGTCTTTCTGTAGAAAATGTTGATATTTGTTATAATAAGCATTTAAACGACTGGCTCATCATTTGAATTTATGTAGGCTTGATTTTTACATTTTGTTAAGGTGAGCTTCTTTTAGTTTGTTTTGGGCCATGGCCCTTCTCACTCTTGTAGAAGGGATACATATAAATAATATTTAGTCCAGCCCAAATAGATTTCCCAGGTCTATGAAGCTGCTGTGGATTCCACATGAGAAAAAAATGGAGAGTAAGGTAATTTAAAGTGCTAGGATTGAGGGATCTATGAATTTAAAGCTCTTCCAGTCATAGTGACAGAAATACTATTGAAACTAGGTTAAGGGATCCCTGGGTGGCGCAGCGGTTTGGCGCCTGCCTTTGGCCAAGGGCGCGATCCTGGAGACCCGGGATTGAATCCCACGTCGGACTCCTGGTGCATGGAGCCTGCTTCTCCCTCTGCCTATGTCTCTGCCTCTCTCTTTCTCTCTCTGTGACTATCATAAATAAATAAAAATTAAAAAAAAAAAGAAACTAGGTTAAATATAAAAGGAAATTTATTGACTCACATAATAAGGTTTAGTGGTGAACCTTCAGGCACAATCTGTCTCCCTCCCTCTTACTTACTCTGCTTCTCTGTGCCCAGAAAGCACTTCCCAAAGAGTGACAGAGATAACCACTGGCAGCTCCGGCCTAAATCCCATCAGCTTAGCAACCCCTGTAGGAAAACATTTCTTTCTAAATAATTACAACAAAAGTCACAGGAGGACTTCTTCATGCTCTGGCTTGTGTTATGATTCCCAACCCTGGAGTGGAGAGGAGGTGAGACCAGCCCCAGTTGACAACAAGGACTAAGAGTTGGTCAAACAGGGATTCCTAAAGAAAAAGAGGGATTCTAATACCAGAGGAGGCAAACTGATGCTAGACAGACAAAACAAAGGATTTGAGTTCTTTGTTGATTTATGTGTTGCTCCTCAATATGGAAAAAGAAGTTTTAGCACTAAAAGTAGAAGCAATAGAGGCCAGAATATCTGAGCCATCATTAGTCTAGACCTGATGAGGAGGGCAGAAATGGGAAATGAGAAAAGCAAAATGATATAGAATTGGTTAAAACACTGATACTATATTGAGAAGAGTTGTATTATGCAGAAAATAAACTTTTGAAGGGAGGGAACATTAGAAAAAGATTTAATTGACCTGTTTGATTAAAGTGCTGCAACCTCCCACTCTGGAAAACTGTGTGGAGGTTCCTCAAAGAGTTAAAAATAGATCTGCCCCATGACCCAGCAATTGCACTGCTGGGGATTTACCCCAAAGATACAGATGCCATGAAACGCCGGGACACCTGCACCCCCATGTTTCTAGCAGCAATGTCCACAATAGCCAAACTGTGGGAGGAGCCTCAGTGTCCATCGAAAGATGAATGGATAAAGAAGATGTGGTTTATGTATACAATGGAATATTACTCAGCCATTAGAAACGACAAATACCCACCATTTGCTTCGACGTGGATGGAACTGGAGGGGATTATGCTGAGTGAAATAAGTCAATCGGAGAAGGACAAACATTATATGGTCTCATTCATTTGGGGAATATAAAAAATAGTGAAAGGGAATAAAGGGGAAAGGAGAAAAAATAAATTTATAAAAAAAAGTGCTGCAACCTCAAATCTTTCTTCTGTGGCAACCACTGGAGCATTTTTTTTATTATTAGGAAGCTGCATATTAAAATACAGGTCAGGGCACCTGGGTGGCTCAGCTGGTTAAGCATCTGCCTTTGGATCAGGTCATGATCCCAGGGTCCTGGAATCAAGCCCTGCATCTCCGTCTCCCTCTACCTACTGTTCCTTCTGTTCATTCATTCGTGTTCTCTCTCTCTCTTCTGTCAAATAAATAAATAAAATCTTTAAAAAATAAAATGAAAAATAAAATTATATAAAATACAGTTCAATGAGGTCAAGGTTATAAAAAAAGAGGTTCTGTCTTGAGCTATTTGTCATGAGAGAAATTCCCAAGCAGAATGAGGTAAATAGGAATTCAGCACAAACTAATTGTCACTAGTGGCAGAATAAGTCTGAAACAAGCTCCTATATTATCAAATGTGTAAACACTTTATAAGGCACTTCCATGCCTTAGGTCCTTTATCTTTATGAGCACTCTATGTTACGGAAGATGCTTGAATTTTACAACTATTTCACAGGTGGGGAAATCTGCAGTGTATTTCTGGCTTCATCCTAAGCAAAGGATAAAGGTTGACAATGTCCTGGCTAAGAACTCCTAAAAGGACCCCAACTAGATTACTGTTACTTTACTGGGATCTAGTGGCCTGGCATTATGCCTGTTTAAGGATCCTGCAAGGTCTCATTTCAGATATTTCTGTATGAGCAGGATATCAGCTAATGATACCAGAACAGGTTTCAAGCACTCCCATTTTTGTTCACACTGAGTTCTGTAGGTCCTAAGAGAAATGGTTTTCCTGGTACTGAAGCTCCTTTTATAAAGTATCTCAGTAGTAAAAATTTTCATAAAGTCCAAGACTGAAAGAGCTGAGAAAATCTTTTAGAGTTAATATCATTTGCTTTTCACAGGATCCTGACATTTTAGAATTTGGGTGTCGGTGTGTATTTGCAGTTTCAATAGGTGGCAGCATGTCCTCTTCTTTAAACGGTATCTTTTTGAAAGGCCATCCTCAGTGAAAAGCTTCTGCTGGGAAAGTAAGAGGTACTACTAACATATAAGTAAATTCTCTTTATGACCCACAGTGAATATGCTCATGGTCACAACTCAAGTACAACAGGTTTTGATCCCACAGGAATAGCTTCAGTACAAATGTAGCATGACACTTCTACTTCAAATTCTAATGCTATTTGGTTCTCTCCTCATCAGTGACTTAGCATACTGGAAAAACCACCAGACAACACTGAACACTCTTCCACTCACCATTTTGTGGATGATTCTGTTTCCATCCTGGCCGCACCCTTTCCTTCTGCACCCTTTTCAGAGTGACCAGCTCCGAACACTTTTTTTTTTTTTTTAAGATTTATTTATTCATGAGAGACACAGAGAGAGAGAGACAGAGAGACAGAGAGACAGAGACACAGGCAGAGGCAGAGGCAGAAGCAGAAGCAGGCTCCATGCAGGGACCCCGTCATGGGACTTGATCCTGGGTCTCCAGGATCACGCCCTGAGCTGAAGGCAGCACTAAACCGCTGAGCCACCGGGCTGCCCACACTTTTCTCTTTTCAAGATGGATTTATCTATCAGCATATATAAATGTTTTAATTCCATATACAATGGCATTGCTCCCAAGGGACCCTTCAAGAAACGATTGGTTCCGAGTCAAAAAAAAAAAAAAAAAAGCAATAGGGAGACTTACTAGAAGCTTGAAATCCATCAACTGCCCTGTGTTCTAAGAATATAAATATCTTATCAGAGAAAATCTTTTCTGTTTTCAGTATGGGAATGATGGCTGTCTTGGGTGGGAGTGGTAATGAGGGAAGCAGTTCCTGTTGGTATTCAGGACGTGGGGTCTACATCAGTGGTGTTGTATTATTGACCTTGAGCACTCACTCTTTGTGCTACAAATACATTTCTCTCCAAAACTAGGCTTCTTTAGGTAAAGTGGGATTTTGAAAATTAAATTGTGGCCCCCAAAAGGAATTAACCTATGTAAAATATATACATAATAAATATATACATAATAAATATATACATAATTCTATTTAATTACATATGCACAAATATATCCTAACTTTCCTAAAACTACCTGTTTTGATAATAAAATTAATCTTTGCCTAAGCCTTCTTCTTATCTTAGAAAATAAACTTCCAAAAGAAAAAAAATTCACTCTCACTGTAACAGACAGAGTTGGTGCGTGTTCAGATACATTTGGATCCTTTCCATCAGTTCTACGCACTCATCCCATCTGTGTGCTTTGATGGCCGCTTGTTCTTGGGACACTCAGAGGATGGACCTTGGGCCCTGGAGCAGCCTCACATCTGTACTGAAGTTCCACAGACAAAAAGAGTAGTTGTGGGAATACAAAACCTAGTTCCTTTGTCTCCAGGCAGAACTAACAACTCATGTGTAATCTAGGCTCCAGTGCATCTTGCAGGATCAAGTAGAATCTGAGACTTCACCTGAATTTACAGCCAGGCCTCGATTTCCCCCTTCTCAATCCTGGCTTCCACATGCCCTTCCTGGTTTCTCTGGGGGCATTTGCTTAGTAAGCCACTTGCACCAGAATTCTGGATTCAGGCTCTACTTCTGGGAAAACCTGACCACCGACCAAGGATATTTACTATTTTTTTCCTTCCCCCCTCCCTCTCCCTTCCACCTTCTCCTCTCCCCTCCTCTTCTCTCCTCTCCTCTCCTCTCCTCTCCTATCTCTCATTTTCTCTCTTTCTCCCTTGTAAGTTATATTTGGGAAATTGCTTGAATTAATATTATAGAGGGAAAAACCACAGCAACACAAACGTTTCTTTTTGAAATCAGCCATCTCTCAGCCTAATAGGAAGACTGTAATGACCAGAGCCATTTTAAAAATACAATTTTTAAAAACGTTATTTTTGACTGAGGTACCAAAATCTAGAATATTATCTACCGTTGTGGCAAGTGCTCTGTTTTTCCCCTTCCTTCCTTCCCTTCCCTTCCCTTCCCTTCCCTTCCTCCCTGTTATCACTTAGCCAACGGTTTCTCTCTCCATGCTTTTAAAACTCTCCAGGTAATTCTAGTTTGTAGTCAGGACTGAGAACCACTGAATGAATCAAAGTAATGCTGACATATTATGGCTAGAAGACAGAGATGATATATACTACAAAATTACAAGCACAATAATGTACCTTTTTTTTTTTTTTTGGTATAAGCTCTAAAGATGACTATGATGCATGCCAGAACTGAGAACCATTTGCCAATTTGTTGACATTTGTTTGATGATTAATTTGAACTAAGTCCATTTCAACACTGTACCTTAAAAAATTATCTTTCATGTGACTGCTGCTCACTTTTGTATTATTACCCATTAAACACACTGGAAGTAACAAAAGATTCCACTGGATATATAGGATATAAGTAGTCTTTCATCCTACTTAAAATTTTCTCCAGAAGGGCTCCTGGGTGACTCAGTCCTTTGGGTGTCTCACTCCTGGTTTTGGCTCAGGTAATGATCTCATGGATCTTGAGATGGAGCCTGGTGTCAGGCTCCACACTCAGCAGGGAATCTCCTTGAGGATTCCCTCCTTCTGCCCCTCCCCCCACTCTCTCTCTTTCAAAAAATAAACCTTAAACATTTTTTTTCTTCATCTGCCTCACACATGCCCCCACCCATACCCTTTCTCTGCTTGTCTTTCTCCAGAGCACTTTATCATCTCATTCAGAATGAATGAATAAAGGAAAAATTTTTTAAAGTGAATAAAATAATTTGTAACATAAAAGGGACTTTCTTGAAAATAATATCATGAAGGAAGATTGAAAAAGATACTTCTAGAGACAAGGGGTTTTGTGGATGCTTTGAACTTTCTATTTTTATAAAAGGAGAAAGGATAGCATTTGGAAAATATAGAAGAGGTGTGGTCACATTTGATAAGAGGATGGGGGTAAATTTGCAGGAGGTATAAAATACCCAGAGATGAAGGAGAAGCTATGAAAGAAAAAATTCAATAGTACACAACTTGGATAATAAAGAAAAGGCAACCTGTGTGTTGGGAATTAAAACGCTATGGGACAATTGCCAAACTGTGGAAAGAGCCAAAATGTTCACTGAGAGATGAATGGACAAAGATGTGAGATATATAGATATAGATATAGATAGATATAGATATAGATATAGATATAGATATAACGGAAATTACTCAGCCATCAGAAAGGATGAATACTTACCATTTACAATGACCTGGATGGAACTAAAAGGTATTATGCTTTATGTGAAATAAGTCAATCAGAGAAGGATGACTATCATATGGTTTCACTCATATATGGAATATAAGAAACAGCACAGAGAATCATAGGGGAAGGGAGGGAAAACTGAATGGGAAGTTACCAGAGAGGGAGAACCTTGCACCATGAGGGACTCTTAACTATAGGAAACAAACTGAGAGTTGATGAAGGGGAGGTGCGGGAGAGGATGGGGTAATTGGGTGATGGGCATTAAGGAGGGCATGTGATGTGGGGAGCAATGGGTGTTACACACAACTGATAAATTATTGAACACTACATCTGAAAGAAATGTAGTGGCTAATTGAGTTTAAATTTTTAAAAAATAAGGGGACAAAACCTTGTGGGTGAGCTCCAATGCCAGCTATAGTATGTAGAACCCACCAATTCTTTCTAAAAAATTTTTGTGACTTCATTCTATGTTCAAAGCATTGTTTTAGGTGCCAATTACATGGCAGTGAAAGCAACAAACAAAAAATCTCTGCCCATATTAAGCTAACATTGTGGTGGGAGACAGAGACAATAAACACATAAATTATTAAAATACATATGAGGGTGGTAAGTGCTATGGAGAAAAATAAAACAGTGGTGTTTAGGAGAGCTCCAATTTAAAAGAGGATGGTAGTCAGAGAAGACCTGGTTGAGGAAGGACATGAAGGACAGGAGGAAATGGACCATGTGGACGTTTGGCAGGAGAACATTACAAACAGAGGAAAACAAAAAGTGCAACTGCCCTAGGTGGGCAGTGTTCTTGGAGACAGGAAAGAATACCAATGTGGCTTGAGTTGAATAAGAAGAGTGAAAATGAGGTCAGAGAGATGAGGGCTGTAGAGGAGACATGACCATGTAGGCCTGTTGTAGGACTCAGGCTTTATCCTAAATGAGGTGGGAGCCATTTGAACTAAGGGTGACATACTCTGGTGTTTTAAAAGATCTTTCAAGTTGCTTGTTGCAAATTGGTAAGGAGCAAGAACAAAATCAGGAAAACTATTTAGGAAAGTATTACAGTCCTCTGAGAGATTGTGGTGGTGTTGAATAAGGTGGAAGCTGGAGATGGTGACAGGTGGTTGGCTTCTAGAGATATTTTGAAAACAGAGATGACTGTCTTTGCTGATAACTGGATTCAATGGGTAAGAGAAAGAGATGTCAAGGAAAATTTCAGTTCACAATTATGTATTTTGTATTTGGTTCAATTCAATTTTGTAAACATTTGTTTTCTACTGTATATTATCGACTATATGTGAGGCACTGTACTAGCAATTTCTTCTACCAAAGAGACTTATGTTCTGGAAAGGGAAACAGATGTATCAGTCAATAAATGTGTGTATACCACATTAAAACTAACAACCAAAGTATGATCAAGTTCTAAAAGTGGGAAGAGATTAATATTGTTACAGAGATAGAAGAAGATGGTCATGGAAATCCTTCTGGAGGAAGTGATAACTATGTTGAATATTGACAGATGCATCAGGGGTTTTCTGAGTGTTGAGCAATATTCCAGGGAGAAGACACTGCAAGTACAAAGACACAGAGAAATGAAACAGCACGGTGTGTCCGGGAAACTACAAGCAGATTGGACTGGCTGGAATTTTGAAGTTCAAGGTGAAGAGAGGCTGGGAGCTGAGTGGAGCAGATGATTAAGGGTCTTAAATGCCCAGCTTTAAGCCTAGGCTTTACTCCAAAGAAGAACCAGTGAAGGGCTTTCCAAAAAGAGACACTGTGATTGTTCAGAATTACATTTTATAAGGTATTCTAGTGACTGTGCAGAGATAAATTGGAGAGAGGTGAAGGCAGGAGTCCAGAAACCCAACAGAAAGTTGTAACCATTGCTGAGAGCCTGCATTAAGATGATGGCAGAGGGCATAGAAAAGAAAGGATGTACTTAAGAGATAGTAATAGCAGGGTCTAATGACCAGTTGGTTATAGTGAATGAGAGAGAAGGCAGAGACTGGGAGGCTGGAGATTCTTTCCCATTAAGATTAGAGAACACTGAAAAATAAAGGAGGTTATGAAAGTGGGAAAGGTGATGAGATCAATTTTGGCATGTTGAGATGAAGGGCTTGGAGGATAAAGATGGAAATCTTCAGGGAGAAGTTGAATATAGGGGACTGGGAATTAACAGAGAAGTCTGACCTTTATCTATAGATTTGTGGGTCAACAACATACAGGGGGGTATTTAGAACACCAAGAATCCACTGGACTATTGGGGGAAGAGGTTTAAAATGAAAAAGTGTCCAGGACAGAATGCTGAGGAACATCAGATTCTAAGGGGAGGATACAAGAAAGCAAACCAACAACTGACATTGTGTAGTAAGAGAGGTAAGACAAGAACCAGGAGGAGGGCCCTCCAGAGTCAAAGAAGGAAAAGAGAGAATGATTAAAGGTAACAAAAGCCATGATAAGATCACATAAGATAAGGACTTAGACACATTTGTGAGTTGGGTAATTTGAAGGTCATCCTTGGCCTAACAAAGGTCAAGTTTGATACAGTGATAGGATATAGGATGTTAGAAATCAGACTATCGTGATTTGATGAATGGATAGAAGTTGAGGGAGTATAGACACATGTAGAGACTACTCTTTCAAGGAGCTTAACTGTGAGTTCCAAATCTTTCCCCTCCACATTTGGTGAGGCTACACCTGGACTAACCTGTGAACTACAAAAGGTGAAGGCAGATAAGTGGTGGAAAGCAGATGAGTGTTCAGAGCTATGCTTGAAGTGAGAAAGTAACTCTAGTAGGCCAGATAGGGAAGTTGAAAGTGTCCCCAAAGATGAGGAGCGAGATCTTGTATTTGAAGCTAGAATAGGGGACCTAGGTTAGAACGGCTAGGTAGGCAGTTTGTAGGCAGCTTGAGAAGATTGCTGGGGCTGACGTTCAAAGGATTGATCAGGGGCCTAAGCTCTGTGGAGACAAAGGGGAATTAGTAAACTGAGAGAATGGTGAGGGGCAAAGGCCTGGCTGTCGTGATGGGGTCTTGAGACAGAGGGGTAGAAGTAGGGAAGTTTGAGAACTAAGAGACTAGCAGATAATGGCTTTGTATATGTAAGGATCTCATACAGAGAACAGTTTGAGGCAATAAACTCTGGCACATGGCCATGGGAATGGGATGATGATGGGATAAAAGATGCAGGTGTTTGGAACTGAGGTTGGTAAGGTTCTGGAAAGTTGCAGTGATGGTGGAATCTTCCCCATGGGCACTCAAGTTACCCAAAATGATGGCAGAAGTTGGATTCAAGGGAAAAAACACGCCTAACTCCCCAGTAAAGATAAAGGAGTGACAAGGAGATGACAGTCATCAATAACAAGTAAGGGGATAGAAAAGCTAAACGGGGTAAATGTCAAAGCAGGAAAGATTTTTACACAAGAGTGTACACATAACGGCATTAGGGAGGATATCTTCAACTCCTCCAGGACCTGCCATACATTTGGGAGAGCTGCAAAAGGAAGTGGTATCCTTGAAGTAGATACAGGAGTGAAAGGTTCCATTTCAGTGAAGTACGTAAGGAAAGATTGTCTTTGTAATATACATATAAAAACAATATGCTCAGAAACTAAGGATTTTATTTTCTGCTAAGGCTATTGAATTAAGGATTTCCAGGGAATCACAGAAGACAGTTGTACTGACCCGGAAGTATTTAATATGATCAAGTCTTAAATAAGAAGCCATGAACATAAACATTTAAAACCAAATATATAATAAATAATTATTAAGTTATAAAGTACATAGTTCGTATTAAAACTAAATTCTCAGATGCAAATGTAAATACAACAGAGCAATAATATAGAATAATAATGCTACAATTTTATACAAGCGTCCGAAGAAGACACTTTCAGCTACAATAGTAAAAATCATGATTAATTTTCCCTGAATTTCCATGACCTACTGCAATGTTTTTCTATCTTTCTTTTCTTCCTTACTTCCTTTTTTTTTTTTTTTTTGGAACATCTTTTTTGTTCCTGCAGTGAGTGTTGCTACAAGTGCTTTTGAATAAGATTGTGCAACTAAATATCAGATTCAGTAAAAGTTTTACTCAAAAGTATGGTCAGATGTTCCCATAAGAGTATCCAGAACCTTAGAGACTCATAGACACGTGTATAAAGCTCTAAAAAAGGCAGAATAGACCTTAGAGATTCAGTTCAACACCCTCATTCTACAGATAAGGAAATGGAAACCCCCAAAATTTAAGCAAGTGACCATGATTTCACAGCCAGTAAGATTTCAGGCTTCCTGTATCACCATCCATAGGTGAAAGTAATGTTTTTAGGTAAGCCTTATATCCCCTGTGAGAGCTGATTAAGCCTTGAACACAGAGCAGTGAAGATGGAGCTGTTCAAGTCTTCTTCATCTTGTTTATTCCAATGCAGTGCTTTTCTTGGGGTGTTGCTAGATCTTTACCTGAGTCCTCAAACTCAGTTTAGTGAAGGCTCTTAACCAGCACCCCCATTTAATTATTTTTACTTTTAAGATAGAATCTCTGGTCAAAGGATTAGAACAGAGATTTTAAGAGTAAACACACCAAAATAAATACATTATTTTAAATATAAAAATCACAGTGTCAAAGAAGTCAACAACTATAAAGCCAGAAACAAGAAATAACAGACTTCATCCTTCCCTAGTCAACTTTATGGCTGCTTTCTACTTTTATCCCAACAATCTGGCACCATTTGACATATGGGTAGGCTTTATATGCATGTTTTCATCATTACTGTTTACATGATCAATCCCTCTGTAATAACATTTGAAAATTTTAAAACAGAATACCTTGTTTCTGATGATACAACATTTCATCGAGAGTTGATAAAATCATTGATGGCTAATATAGCTTTTAGAACTATGAATTTTTCTGTACTTGTTTTTAAAATACTTTTAAGTAGATAATTTTTTCTTCTCAGGACATACAGTGTTTCCCATCCCACATCCTCTTGCACATTCACAGCCATTTTAACAATAAGAGATTCTCAAATAGCTTATAACATTCTAGCAAACATTTTATTTTTCTAGAGTTTTTAACTTCATATTTAAATAAACTCTACTGGAGTTGATATGAAATGGCAGTTAAAGCAGGTTGTTTATTTTTACTATCCATGGTTGAAAGATTGGAATGTTTATGCAGAAGTCTGTTTTCTATTAGGACAGGAGTCTTGGCCTCTTGATTTGTCTCCTGATTTTGATCTCATATAAGTGATTAAATTTGTTTTAATGCAAAGCATGCAAGAACAAACTGTCACTTTTAAAAGAAGAAGGAAAAGAAAGGAAGGAAGGAAAGTGACTGACATTTGGAGTTACTAGCTTGCTCCCACACAATCATTATAACAATTTGAGATGAGAGCTATAAGACTTTTTAAAAATATATATTGTTCCAGAAAACCACCTGATGTATGTCCCTCTATAGGTTTTAATTGCCATTTCCACAAGCTTAAAATATTAGCTTATAAGGGACTTGAACTGGGAAAGACACTGTTAAACCCACTTAAGGAAAAAAAAAGACTAAAGAGTGTATTCCATAAATACATTCATATCTATAGCATTTAAATATTTTTTTATAAATCTCAATAAAGGAATAAGACTTTTTGTAGCCATCTAGTAAAGCTATCCCCTGGCACATAAATAAACTATATATTTATATGTTAGGTATTCTGAGATAAAAAGTAAACTCTTCAGATATACATTTTTAACACTCCACTTTTGTTTCCTTAAAAGAATAAAGACCAACTTTTTATCTTGACCCTATGCTTCTGTATTTCAGCTTGAATAGAAGGTAAATAACTTTTAAGTTATGATCCTTAGAGACCTCATTCTTGTAATCAAGATCAAGACAAAAATAAGATCAATAAATTCCCAAACTACATTTTTGGTTAAAAATTTTAAGCTTCTCTCCTAATAAAGGAATGTCATAGTTGGGCAATAATATAAAGTAAAAACTTTAGAAACCATAGAAATCCATAACATAGGAAGTCAAACTCTAATTGAGTAGAAAGCTTTTTCAAGCTTTGACCAAACAGAGCATGTGAATCAAACTGAAGTATTGCATAGTAATTAAGGGGAAATAATCCTGACTTTGAACAGTTATCTGAGTCTTTTCCCCCATCACTAATATGTTGTACTCCTCCATTTAGAATACCAAGAAGTGAGTTTCACTACTGTATTAGAGTATGTAATATAGTGTCCAGCTTCAAGTTAGATCCTCAGGAACCTTCATATCTCATGTGTTCTAGGAGAGATGTTGATGAATCATCTGTGAAAATAATATACCATGAGTAACATAAATATAAGCAGCAATCTGGATAAATAAATATGAAGTAGAAAATCAAATATAATTTCAGTTACATACCTTTTGGATGAGTGATTTCAGTCTTTCTAGGAATTCTTTGGGTGGTGCTTTCTCATAAGAATCACATGAGGGGCATGCCTAGAAATCAATGAAAAAGCAACAATTCTTCTTTAAAACATTTTTCCTATTTAATAAAATGTTCAATTAAAATTTTTTTTCTAATTAGAGATATAATTCATGTCCACTGAAAAAACTCAGGTGTGCATAAAATTGTTCAGGAAAAAAACAATGAGAAAAATCATTTGTAATCCCATCCTCAGAGATCACCACTGCAATCTTTTGATGTATATCCTTCCAGTAATGTTTTTTTTTTCTTTGCATATATGTTATCTACAATGGTTGGTAATTTGCTTTATTTACACTCAGCGTATCACAAGCATTTCCTATATGTTAAATATTCTTCAAAAATATGATACATCATGGTTGCTTTGTATTCCAACATTGGATCAAACTATTACTATTTTTGGACACGTAGATTGTTCTAACTTTTCACTATTGTATACAATGCTGCAAGGACATTTCTGAATAACTTTTGTATGCATCTTTATTTTATTTGATAAATTTCTGGAAGTAGAATTACTAAATTAAAGAAATAAAGATTTTTGTCTCAATATATATTGTAAAAAAAAAGTATGCTTCTATTCATGCAAACCATTCTTACTATTGTTGAGTATTGTTAAAAATTGGAAAGAAGCAGGATTTCCTTACATTGCATTGATTTGATTATAGGGAGACTGAACAATTTTTATATGTGTATTGCCCACTTATATTTCTTTTTAAAAAAATTCTAGGGATGCCTGAGTGGCTCAGCAGTTGAGCAGTTGAGTGTCTGCCTTTGGCCCAGGGTGTGATCCTGGGGTCCTGGGCTCGAGTCCCACATCGGGCTCCCTGCATGGAGCCTGCTTCTCCCTCTGCCTATGTCTCTGCCTCTCTCTCTCTCTCTCTCTCTCTCTCTCTGTCTCTCATGAATAAATAAACGGAGTCTTAAAAAAATAAAAAAATTCTAGATTTTCTCCTTTATCCTTATTCCTTTTGAGAGACTGAACACCAGGCTATTGTTTAGTATTCAGCATCTCTAAGCCAATTTGAGGTGGTGAGAGCATTTGACCAAAAGATAAGAGATATAAGTTGTAGTTCTCATTCTGCCACTTAGTGTTTGTGGGGCTTGGGACAAATCACTTAGGCTCTTTAGGTCTCATTTTCCCATCTACCAAATGAAGGTGCTTAACTAAATAGTTCTAAGTTCAGTTCCAGCACTGCCATTTCATGAGTCTGTTACTGACTGGCTCCTTTCTTTCTTAGGAAAGTTTTAAAGCAATACTCTTCACAGTGCACCTGGCTAAGCAATTAAAGGAAACAAAAATCATCTTGATAATGTCATTAAGATTTCATTTGAATCATATGTGAAATTCCTTGGAAGAAAAGAGGACTGATTTAAAAAAATATTTTGGAGGGACACCTGGGTGGCTTAGTTGGTTAAGCATCTGCATTTAGCTCAGGTCATGATATCAGGGTCCTGGGATCAAGCTGCCTGTCAGGCTCCCTGCTCAGTGGAGAGTCTGCTTCTCCCTCTCCCTCTGTCCTTCCTCCCCACTAAGGACTATTAAAATTCTTCAGCCAAATAATGGGGTCTATCTATTTAAATATAGTACTGACTCTGTGATTGTATAGGATAATAATATTTTTTGAGAGAAGAAGGGAAAGTTTGAGATTTTTCTTAGTCTCTTGTAGGCCATCTCTTTTCTTGTAGGAAAGCTAAGATATAGGTCCTGTTAATAAGAACACAAGTTATATGTGACCATATAATGAGAGAAAAATATTTAACTCCTAGGTCACAGTTGGATTCACAACCTAGTGACTTCCTCACCTTGGGAAGTTATATTAACATTTCAGCTACCAGGGACTTTTAGCAAATTCTGATAGGATTTCTGGGCACTTTCAAGTCTGTGGATTTGGAAGAGGTGACTCCATTTCTCAAAGCACACCATACATAAATAACATGTAACTGGAAGGAAGGCACTGGAATCTCTAGCTACAAGTGTGTGTGTGTGTGTGTGTGTGTGTGTGTGTGTGTATGTGTGTGTGTGTTATGTAAGATATAATTAATAAATACAAATAAAATAGATGACAGATGACAATCTTACTGGTCTGTGTTTCTGTCTTCTGCCTGCATTTGTGGGAGGTAGTTTCCTCTTCAGCTGTTTAGTTAATACATTGATTATCTGTTCATTGCCTCCTGTGTTTGCTGCCTTTAGTTGGACCTTCTGAAAACATGAAAAAGCTGACCGCTCACAATGCCTCTGAAAGAGAAATTATTTATATATATGTTAACAAAACAAAAGTTATCCAGAAAGTAAAAATGACCTTCCCAATTCTCTTTTTCTATTTCTACAACAGTGTATTAGATTTCATTTATTCCTGCAGATAGTGAGGAATGAATTCACATCTTAATTAATGTTTGGGCTGAAGAGAAGGAGGTCCTGCGATGTAAAATTTCACCCTATATTAGGGAAGAGAGGATATATTCCTGCCTTGCAGGCAAGAGGAAGGAGCCTCACCTTTCCACAGCTCTCTATTTCTAATTGCATTTGAGGTCCGGGTGGTGGGCAGGATCTTTGTGTTTTGTGAGTTTGGTTTTAGAAAAAATTTTCTAAAAGTTAACACTGACTGGTTGCAGCTTTGGGTAAGATATGCGGTAGTCCAATTAATAATCTCTTCTATTTGTTTTTTGTTGTTGTTGTTTCTTTCCACAATTTACTGGAAGCATCTAACAGTGACATGTCTTGAGCAGCATCTTATCTTGTACAACACCTGGCATCATATCATGTCTTATTGCTTTAATAAATATGTATGGAGTTGACAAATGAAGTAAATGAGTCAAAGCCCCTACTTTGGGGAAAGGAAGTGGCTACCTACTTTTGTTGGCATATTCCACATCTAAGATTCAATACACCTGCACAGACTACACATGACTCTTCTAAAATCGTATTCACACTCTTAGGTCCATTAAAGTAGGATTCTGCATGAATCAAGCAGTCAAGGAACAGAATTTGAGTCAAGGAACTTGCCCAACAAATGGGAGGGAAGACCGTTTTTCAGAAACTAAGGGTAGTGTCTCAAAGAATGGAGAAGTGGACAGAACAAGGATCAAAATCTTTTCTCTTAGTTTAGTCAAATAACTAGTGAGTAGTGAGTAAGTCAAAAATTTTAAAAATCAAACTAAAAATAAAATGAAATTTATTGGAAGAACAAAATTTAAACTGACTTATTGAAAACCTTTTAATGCTGATCTAAGAATTTGCATCCAAGTGTCTTTTTTCTTTCAGTAAATGTGTGTATATTATGGTCTTCTATCTCTACCCCACCCTACTCCAGTTGCTGTATCCTCATTTCACTAATGTGTATGGAAGTCACTGCCATATAACCAGAAACCTCCATCTTTCTAAGTTCCTACAAGGGCAGTTCCATATATAACAAAATTACCTGAGTCTTCTCATGGACAATCAGCTGAAAATAGCATCTGTCCTGCTTTGCATTTTCCAACCCATATGCTTACCCAATATGAATGTTGATTAATAACATGCATCTTTAAGACACAACCCCATCAGGTTTGCTTTGCATACATAGCCACAAGCCGAGAACCAGCTTATCTGGTTTCCTTATATCAGAGCAACTTGCCTGTCTCATAGGGCAAGGTAATATCCTTTCCATGTTTGCCAAAATGCTTATTTAATAGAAACTATTTATAAATGTTAATTATAGCACTTTTTTTTCCTTGAAAACCACATGTTCATGTTTGTTGAAGTTTTTTCTTTTCTCTTCTTTTTGACCACAACCGGCTTAACTTACTGGAAAAAAATAATATTCATATTTAAAGAGGTAAATTTTCCAGCTGAAACTGAAAACACTAACTGCTTCATCCGTGATGATCTGAGAAACCAGCATTTCTCACAGAAGCCCATTTTGCTGAGTTAACATTTACATGTGTATGTTGAAAGAAAGTTATGTTCCAAAGAAGTATAGGGGCCCTACCAAAAGAACTCCCTTGATATTGCCAGGAATGGTCAAGATCATTGATGAAAGATTTTATACCTGAGAAAGCTTTTCTGAAAGCCCCTGAATGGCATCTGGATACTGATACCCATATTGACATGCTGTGCTGTCTCTCCTACCCTTCTTTGTTCACCGGTCTCAGTAAACAGTGGTGTTGCTTTGTGCTTTCTGCAAGTAGCAGAGTGGTGCCTGGCAATGTGTGGTCCAGGACAAGTAGCTGCTGGATTTGGCTTCAGATGCACATCAAAGGCAGCCTCAAAAAGGAAAAGAAGTGGAGGAAGTGTCCTGATAACCGCCTTGAGGATGTACTGAGAAGGGGAGTGAAGAGATTAACCTTGCTTCAGACAGCCACCATGCCCTGTCACTTATGGGGTTTAAGGATGAACCCATATGCAGGCACAGTACCACTATCTGGGAGTATAACAATTATTTTCCTTTGCTGTGTCTCAGTGACAGCAAACTAGGAGGGTAAGGCTTTGATTCCTTCATCCTCTAATGCTTGATAACATGAAGAGTTATATGTCCTACATTAATATTGCAGAATAGAGGGAGCAATACAGAAGTGAAAAGCAAGAGTCACAAAGAGAACAGTCAAATGCTGCTTTTGCAAGGGAGTGCATTTGGCTTTGTTGTTTTGCAATTGAATATTTGAAAATATTTTCCTCCTTATAGTTTATTTTTAACCTACTTTTTCCCCCTCTCCTCACAGAAAGGCCTAGCCACTCACACTATGAAGTCTTGGGCAAGATTACCTTTGTCCCACACACAAACCAGGTCTAAATTGAGGTTTCTCAATAATAACACAATTGACATTTTGGGCTAGATAATTCTTTGTTGTTAGGACTGTCCCATGCATTCTAGAATTTTTAGTAGCATCTCTGACCTCTCACTACTAGATGCCAATAGAAACCACTCCCCTATACCACAATTGTGACAACCCAAAATTTCTCCAAACAATGTCAGATGTTCTCAGGTGGCAAAATCATTACCAGTTGAGGACCACTGGTTATGTAATTAGAAAGAGATTGATGCCTGGCAAGGCCAATTAGGGATCAGAGATAATCAACATTTATCAATATTTACATGCAACATGTAAATGAATTTATTTTCCTTAAACTTTAATCTTTTCAAATTTCTAATCGACAGCTGCTTTGATGCTAGCCCTGAAAAACTTGAAATAATGCTACTGTGGCCTTGAACTATTTTCTTTCTTCCTAAATTTGCGTATCAGCATAGCTTAAAGATCTTAGTTACAACATTACTCACTTGTATCATAGCCAGCATTGTTTGAGAAGATTATCAGATAGAAACAGTGTCACTGAGACAAAATCCTCTCATTATGATGTAAGATTAAAAAAAAAAAAACCTCTATCTTTAACAAAGCATAGATATTTAACAAAGGAAGCACCCACAAGATCAACTCAAGTTAGAAAATGGGAAATCTTTCTTATTTCTCATTTTGCAAGTTACAGACGGGGCTAGTCCAAAAGGACTCTAATCACAACAGTTAGACAAAATGCATGAGATGCTAAAAATGCATGTTTTGATATTTAGGTCATGATTAAGAAATATTCTCACTTATTGGAAGTCTTTCCAATAAGCTGAATATGCTACTTTCATTTTAGATGCTGCTTATTAGAAAAGGACCTAGTAAATGAGAGTGGTTAGGTTCAGAGCTAGAGAGTGAATTTTAGAGAAAAGCAATAGTTGTGACTCATTCACTTTCTAAACTTTTACACATAGTCATTTACGATAATTGTTTTCTTTCCAATATATCTTCATGTCTCCCCCTCTGCAGTGTCCTAATTACTGGTAGCACTTTTATAGGAACTCTAATGTATTCAGTTAAAGGTCTGTGACAATGAAAACATTTCCCCAATTGCATTTATCTCCTCAGGATACCAGACGTGAAGATTAGAGCGAAGTTACTAAGGAAAAGATCAGCACACAGCACTCTTAAACTATAACACTAGATGTTTTCTTCCTGGGACTTAATGGATTTAAGTGGCTTAAGAGAATGGGATGAGTTTGTGGAAATAGTCCTCTTGAAAGAACTCTCCAAAGGCCGAAGGCAAGACCCACTGAGGCCAAGGTATATGGGAATTCTACTGTTTTTCCATGCTTTTCCTGTAATTTGTTCTTTTTTCTTTCTCTTTCTTTCTTTCTTTCTTTCTTTCTTTCTTTCTTTCTTTCTTTCTTTCTTTCTGTTATTAAAAGGTGAATTCTGCTTCTTCCGGTGTGTGTCTATATTTCTTAGATAGGTTTGCAAAGGAGGACTCAATAACTTTCATGCACTAGCTCTTAAATGTAATTAAAAAATTGTTCAGAAATTGACTATAGTATAGTTTTCTTATTCTGTCTCAACAGTACTACTTGAAAGTACTCTTAGAGATAGTTGGAGATAAAAAAATATTTTATAAGGTATAAAGGTTATTTTATTGGTTGGCTTGTTGGTGAATCAATGAATGTTTGACCAAAATAAGAATAACTATTTTACCAACTATTAAACCCCCAAACTCATTGAAATTATGTAGATTCCTAGATAATTATATTAATGCCTTTCTTAATTGGATTTAAACACTTGTACCACATATATTTTCACAAATAAATTCAACTGGTCTTACCTTTACATCTTCTGGAGCTGGCAGAGATTCAGGGTCCTAAAGCAAAAAAAAAAAAAAAAAAAATTAGTTCTGGGTTATTTTTTATAAGTCAAAATGCTCCTTTTATATTAATTGAAGAATATTATTTAAATTTTGTTTTGACAAAGATGGCCTTACCAAGTCATTCACATAATTTTTAAGCTGATCAACAATATCTATAAGTTGACGCATTCTAATCAAGAGAAGATCTTGCTCTTGGAAGCTTGATTTATGGGCCACTGTCCCCAAGAAGATGACCATCAGGCAGATGACTATCTTCTCCATGTTGCCAGCACTGGATCTTCTAAGTGCCAGTAGAGCAAGACCTTGGTCTCAGTTTTCACTGCAGTTTGACTGTGAACAGGTTGTCAGTAAAGCTACCTATTTATTCATCCTTCAGGGAGAGGTAAAGCCCTCCCATTGCAGCCTGGAAATCTTTGTAAAATGGATGAATGTGAGTAACTCTTTTTTCTTTTCCACTGGCTAGGTATACGTGTGCATGTGCTAATGCGTGGGGGCAGGGATTGATGGAGTCAACGAAATGTGCCCCATCTGCATCTTACACAGGAAAAGAGAAATGGGTGAATTCCAATTTTCAGCTTGAATCAAGAAGTATGCATGGTAAACAGTAGGTACTACAAAACTTCAAAGAAGTAAACAAAAACACTTTGATCTCTCTTTCTCTGCCTCCCCTGGCATCTTACCTGTTCCCTCCAACAGTCATAAGGACACTTCAATAATGAGTAAAGTGGCAACAGTGCTTTCTTGCAGGAATTTTTCTTATGGTAATAACAATGCCTTTTGACTGAAATCATCCAGTATTCCATTATAAAGGTAGGAGGGGAGCTACATTTTAGGAAATTTTAAATATTGGGGTATTTTCCAAACTAGCAAGACTATTTTAGGATTTTAATGAAGTTAAAGGGTTTAAAGTAGAATTTGCTTACAGTTGTTCCCAAGAGCATCTTTAAAAAAATTAATCTTGGCCTCTAACATTTTACTTAACAATGTGATTTTTATATATATCATAAATGATTCTAAAAGACTCTGAAGTGTCTCCCAATCAGGATCCCACTCTACCTTCATTTAAAAACAAAAAGTAAAACAAAACAAAACCTCTCTTATGTCGATCTCTTCTATATAGTACATCAATTAAACGAATTCAGGGTACTAATACTCATTCCTGTCCAAGCCAAAATTTTTTTCTACAGCAAAATAAAAATAGCCATAAATGATTCCTTTTCTTTTGAGGTAGTGTTACGTATTTCTTTTAGATATTAATTCCTCTGGGGATGATCAACACATTTCTAACTATGACCAGGTAGAGGTTATAAAAGACTCAAAGTCCAGAATTGATTTTATCATCTTCCTCTCTACTGCTTCTTTTATCCCTGTTACTCTACTCATTTGAAAAAGTTAAATATAATATTCTAATCAGAGTAGTTTTGTACCACAGTCAGTTAGGTCTTGCAAATTTAACTCTTGACAATAGATTTTACTTATTCATTTATTCCTTCACCTATTTCATTGCATGCTTACAGCCATACTTTATTCTAGACTGGTATGCAGCCAAGATAATTTGAATTTGCACTTTCTAAACTTCTACTCATAGTCATTTATGATAATTGTTTTCTTTGCATGTTTTTGATTTGCTTGCCTATAATTTCTTATCATAAATAACTATTCAAGGCTACTCAGGTTTGGTCCTACAGAGCAGATAAGAATCCTTACTGTATAATCATTAAATTCTGTAGGGGAGGGTTCTAGGTAAACCTGTGAAATACTGTGGACTAGGGGTTTGCCACTTGGCACCTTGACATTGCCTGCATAGTCTTTGTACATGCTCTCCTTATCTGCCTCTTTAAAGAGATGTGAGTCTCCGTGTAGAAACTAACCACAGTGGTTAAGAGTTTAATTTCTAAAGTAAAGTGCTTAAGTTCAAAACCAGGCCTTAGCAATTAATAGCATATCTGACCCCAGGTATGTTAATGCAAAAGGAAGATAAGTACAGACCTAATCATAAGGTTGTGTTGAAATAGACATTCCACACTTGGAATGTCCGTACTTAGGGCTAACTACTCCACATGATAAAATCCCAGAAAGCTTGTGTGTTGATTATGGATAAGGAAGAGCATGGCAGGTCAGTGGTCAGCCAAAACACACAGGTATGGTTGTGCTGATTGTAAAAAAAAGCTCAAAAGTCTTTTATACTGCTTAGAGAGAACTACTCCTCGTAGTCCTGGAATGCGTCACCAATGCCCTACATACTCCAGTTCCTCCCTGAGACCTCTCAGACCTCTCTACTATCCATCAACCAGTGTGCCAGGATCTCCAGGGTCCTGCTTCAGTATTATGAAAAGACTTTGCTGAACATCAGACACCCTGCCCTCAATGGTGTATCAATTGTTGAGCATTTTGAATATCACTGCTGGTGTAATAGGCTAATCCCTGGAACCTGTAAATGTGCTACTTTCACAAGTAACAAAAGGGACTTTGCAGATGTTATTAAATTAAGGATTTTGAGATGTGAGAGGATCCAGACTATCCAGGTGTGCCCAATATAATCATGGGGGTCCTTATAAGAGGAAGGCAAGATGAAGTCAGAGAAGGAAGTCAGAAAAGTGTGCTAACAAAAGCAGATGTCAGGGTGATACTGGGCCAGAAGCCAGTATAACAGGCAGCCTCTAGAAGCTGGAAAAGGCAAGGAACAAATTCTCTCCTGGAGCCTCCAGGAGTGCAACCCTGTCAGCACCTTGATTTTAGCCTCATAAAGCTCATTATAGACTTCTGACCTCCAAAACTGTGAAATAATAATTTGGTGTTGTCTTAAGCCACTGATTCTGTGGTAATTTATTAAACCAGCAATAGATTCTGTGGTAATTTGTTACAGCAGCAATAGAAATAATACACCTATGTATGGAGTTTTTACTCTTGGAAAAAAGGAAAGAGAGGAAGGGGTAATGAGAGACTCCATAAAGTCTGGAATTTTGTTTTATGGGCTTTTGGGGGTGCACATAGAGGGGACAAGGAATGGTCGAGAAGAGGGAAGTAAGGTTAGTGTTGGCTGCCACATAGTGTGGGATGATAAGAATAAAAATGTATAATGAGGATTTTTCATGAAGTCTGCTGTGTATTGTTATAAGTTCTTCCCAGCACCAAGAAGGCTTTGCCCAGGGTTAACAGTATGTTTCAAGGTTATAGAGCCAAATTTGCATTTTACTTGAATTTATCACAAGTTTGAGATAGAATTTAGGACAGGAGTAAGAAAGCTCAGATTTAATTGAGTTACATGTTACCTGCTTTGAGATAACCTTATTGCTACTTTATGGCATCATTCCATTGAGTTATTAATGGCTTTAAGTTTTAATCATTTTTATAATCTAGATTTAGTCAGTCCTGCTATCATCTCGTGTTGAAATGAGAATTCATTCCATTGATTATATATACCAGGGAACAATTTGAGCATAACAAGAATTTTGTGTTTGCCTACATGTGATTTCATCTACAAGAAACGCTAAGTGAATGCAGGAAACTGCCTCCAGCTGAATTGAGCTGTATAGGAATGCACAAATGCACACACGCCTCAAACATCCTCCAGCTGCCTCAGTTCACCAAGTGTATGATGAGCCATATTCATCCACATCTGGTGTTACAACCTTCCACCCTTGAAAACGCTCCGTTGCCATTTCTCGATAGCTCAAGAAACCACCTCCACAAGCAAACTTCAGATCTTTTTTCTAGGCAAAGTGCCATATTTATAGTAGTATTTATGTGTTTCTTAATTTAATATGTACAAAATTGATATATTTATTATTAGGTTCCTATCATCTTTTTAAAGTATCTCTGACACATGTTTTGAGTACTGTGCCCTTAATCTCATTTTCCCCCTAAGCTCTGTGGTGGTTGTTGTACAATGTTGTATAGTACAATGATTTTTAGGGAAGTATGTGTCGTGTTATAGAAGAACTGACTGTATTTTGTCTGGAAGTGGTCACATTTAAGCCTCAACAGTGACTAGTTATGTCCAGGCAAAGAGCAAGACTAGGATATAGAATTTATTCTTGAGGAGGGAGGGAAAAAGATGGTAGAAGGAGGGAGAGAGAATAAAAAACAAACTATTTCATATTTTTACAGTTGGCTCAACTGAGCTTGGGTATTTTAAAACTCTGGTGTGATTCCTCCCATGGCTCTTCCCCATCAGCACAAGAGAGTTTATCTTGGCATCTGGGGATCCCCTGGGACCACTGTCAATGTATTTCAGAGGTCCATAAGCCTCCTGAAATTATTCACAAAATTTTGTGTTCATGTTTGTGGTAAGAGGAAAACATTATATTTCATCTGCCTCTCAAAGGAAATGTCAGGCAACTGCTATTTTTATTTTCCAGAGACTTCTTTGAAGGGCAGAGTGATCCATATTTCTGCATATATGTATCACCGTGTAAGTGTGGCAGCTTCAGACCTTCTATCTGGAGAAGCTTAGGGGCAGCACTTTGTCTGAAAGCCATACTTATATAGCAAGCATATTGTTTTTACTTAGCTTCCATGTTTATTTAGTACCTTGTAGTGAGGTGGTGGGTTCTGCTAGATGCATTCTTTCCAGGAATATAACTCAGATCATCACCATGAAAGCATGAAGCTCTAGTCATCCATGAAAGGGATTATGGACATATTTCAAGAATTTTCTCTAATTGGCTGCTTAGAGACTACCTGGTTTGTGTAGGAATGAAGCCTGGAAACTGAAGGAAGGCGTCCAGCCAGGGAGAAGAGGGTAAGGGTGAGAAGAATAAAAGGAAGGAGGAGTTGACTAAATGAATGCTACTAGTTCATGGATTTGCATGGGAAAGCTGTGCTGGCAGCTATTTGACCCAAATCCCTTTTCCTATCTTGCAGCTCTTCCTCATGATCATCATGTATCAAATGCTTGCTTTCTGTTTCATTTGCTTTGTCCCCTCATGAGTAGAAGAATTAGATGTTTTTTATAACAAACTCAGAGAGGCTTCCACTGTTTTTTTTTTTTTTTTAACATTTTATTTAGTTACTCATGAGAGATACAGGGAGAGAGAGAGGCAGAGACATAGGCAGAGGGAGAGGCAGCCTCCATGTAGGGAGCCCGATGTGAGACTTGATCCTGGCACTCCAGGATCACGCCCTAATCCAAAGGCAGACGCTCAACTGCTGAGCCACCCAGGTGTCCTGGCTTCCACTGTTTTGAGTAATATTAAGTTTTTACAATATGTAGCGCTCCTACAAACTAACGGTATTCAGACAGATGGCTCATCCCTCGGCTGGTCTCTAGGTAACTATGACACCCATCAGTGAGGTTAGAGATCAGATGTCCATCATTCTATCAACCAAGTTCCACCCCAACCTCACGCCAGGAAATGTGACAAGCTCCATCAGCCTTGCCTAGAATCCTTGTCTATGATCAAAGAAACATTATTCTTTCCTTCCCTAGAATGATGAGTAGCTATGAACATCTTCAGTCTTGGCTCTGGAACCCCTAACACATGGTTATAAACATTTTATTTATTTATTCATGAGACACAGAGAGAGAGTGAGGCAGAGACAAAGGCAGAGAGAGAAGCAGGCTCCATGCAGGGAGTCCAATGTGGGACTCGATCCCAGGACTCCAGGATCACGCCCTGAGCCAAAGGTGGATGCTCAACCACTGAGCCACCCAGGCATCCCAATAAAATGGAATTATATATGAAGATGAGGTATATGGAAACAAAGAAAGATGCAGACATAGAAAAATGTGTTTTTAATACAAATTTAATCTTACTATACTTACTCTGCAACTTTTTTTATTGACAATATGTTAGGGACAGCAATCCATACAGTATTCATATACAGGGCTATCTCATAGCTGGGTTAATATTTCATTGTATGTCTACTTACCATAATTTATTCATTCATAACCCTATTGATAGATTTTTATGTTGTTTCCAATTTTTATCCCCTACAAACAATGTTTCAATGAACACTCTTAAACATGTGAAATATATCCCTTTAGGATACATACACCACATTTCATTTCCCAAGTGGAAAGATTATATCCTTTTAACAGTTTGATAGAAACTGCCAAAATGCCCTCCAGTATATCATATCTACATATTGACACTGTTACCAACAACAGAATTTCCTTTGTTCCTCTACTCGCAAACACATGATGTTATGAATATTTTAAATATTTGCCAATATGCTTAGGCAAAAACATAACTTGTCATTGATTTGTCTTTCCTTAATCAATAGTTAAGTTTGGTTCATTTTCATAACTTTATTATCAGCTTATTCTTTTTTCTGGTAGTAATTGCTTTAGTGTTCATCTTGTTTGAGTAATTCTAACGCCAGGGGTGTCACTATGAACTCAGGAGTGCTTTTAAATGAATTTGCATTTAATTCATCGCAAGACTAGCTATATGCTTTTTTGAAAATAATACATATATGGTTGAAGATGATTTAGCCAATTTATAGATAATGCCCCATGCATTGATGGATACTGTTTTAGAACAAAGATTGGACATAATATGTAATCATTTTGTACATATAAATCCAATCTTAAACCACACTTATAGGGGCAAAGTACTGAAGAATCCTGAAATGACATCTGAGTCATCAAAAATCAATATTTTTCATTGACATTTTAGTGCTGAATGTTTAGGACAGTTTTAGTACTTCAATTTTTTAAATATTGATTGTCCATGTACAGTGTGCATAAATGAGAGTGACTACTTAGCAAAGTAGAGGTCAGGAAAACAGACTCTGTGAGATTTGCTCAGAGGCTTAGGCTCAAAGTCTCAAAGAAATCAGCCTTTAAATTGAGAAATAGTTACACCCAGGAGAGGTCTTCTGCTGCAAATAAAGAGGATAGGGGTAGCTCCTGCTAGAAAAATACCTTGGACCAATAAAAAATAGTAATATTAATGATTATTAGAACAAATGCTTATAGGAGCACCTGGGTGGTTCTGTCAGTTAAGCATCTGACTCTTGATTTCAGCTCAGGTCATGGATCTTAAGGGCTTAAGGTTTGACTGCATTGGAGTCTGCCTGTCTGTCTCCCTCTGCTCCTCTCCCCACTTGCACACGCGCTTTCTCTCTGTCAAATAAATAAGTAATGATAAAATCTTTTTTTAAAAAAAAAAGGGAAGAAAAAAGAAACAGAACACTTGTATACCTAAGTGCTTTACAGACATTATCTCGCTTAAAGCAATAAATAATGTGAGAAGTAAGTACTCTGATTACACCATCTTATAGACAAGAAAACCAAGGCACAAAAAAGTTAAGTAAAACATTGAATGATTGGATGAACTGCCTGTAGAGACTGACCACTTCTCTCCACAACAGGAAACTGCCTCCATTGCCAATAACATTGAGTTCTAACAGAACACTCTGTGCAGTTCATGATACTCCGTGAAAGGATTGGACCCCAGTAATGATGCGTCTGACACATGGATTTGGGTAAGGTGGGGTAAGGAGTCCTTTTGCAAAATTATTCTTGGTGGTATACAGAATGTAAATGTGTATCTTTTCTGGATTAATTAAATAATCAGCTTTCAATCTGGGTTGGAATATCCAATTGCCTCTCTTTTATTTATTTAACCAGTGACAACCTGGTCCAGTGCTAAGACTTGACAATAATTTCTGATATTTTATATCCATAAAAAAGAAAGAAAAAATGAATAAACTCCTTGAATAACACAGACAGAATTGACAGAAAATCAGCTATCTTGACAGTTTAATGGCCAAAAATGTAACTAAGTTATTTACATTTATTTCATCAATTATTGTTCATTTTCCATGTTATTTGAGCCTTCTCATGGTAATGAGAACATTAGAACACTTGCTTCTGCTCCAGTTAGTCCCCAGAACTTTAGAATAGACACTGAGGGGCAAATCAGTAGAGAGGAAGACAAAAGGAACATGCTTATGAAGGGAGTTAATTAGGGATGCCTGGGTGTCTCAGCGGTTGAGTGTCTGCCTTTGGCTCACAGGATCCAGGATTGAGTCCCACACTAGGCTCCCTGCGAGAAGCCTGCTTCTCCCTCTGCCTATGTCTATGTCTCTGCCTCTCTCTCTCTCTCTCTCTCTCTCTCCCTCTCTCTCTTTCATAAATAAATAAATCTTTAAAAAAAATAAAGGGAGTCAACTAAAATTGAGGCTTCATGATATTAAGAGATGGATAGTTCAGTATTTGTGGATATCTATATTTAAGTCATCACAGGTCATGTCAGCAAATTTAGCAAAAGTCCTGTTAGTTCTGCTATCTGTATGTGCATCAGCTGGAGACTTTAATGGCATAACAGGGATGTAGACTCTCTGGCCCTTGAGTTGATTTTTACCCGTCCTTCAGAACCACTGCTCTGATCATTGCTGCTATATTTAGAGAATAATTTTTAATGGAATTGGTGTTTAGATCATCATTTAGAATGGAGCCCTTAGAAATGTAGGGATTGGGTGCCTGGATGGCTCAGTGAGTTAAGCATCTGCTTTCAGCTCAGGTCATGAACCCAGGGTCCTGAGATCAAGCCCCACATCAGGCTCCCAGCTTACCAGGGAGCCTGCTTCTCCTTCTTCCTCTGCCTGCTGCTCTGCCTCCTTGTGTTCTATCAAGTAAATAAATAAAATCTTTTTAAAAAAAAAAGAAATATGAGGATTAAGGCAGTTGAAAAAGATCAACAGTGATCATGGAGAATGATGACCCCCAGATGACCACAACCCAAATGATCCACAGAATTCAGGAAACTTCTGAGTATACACATCCTGCTTCTTTTGACTCTTTCTTACTTTCTCTCTGGGTGTCTCTATTCTTCCTTTCTATTTAGTTTATTCAAATTTCTTCTCTTCTTTCTCTTTCCCCAGCTTTGTTTGCTTTCATCCCAATTTGTTTCTTGTTCAGTCCTCATACCACGAAACCAAAATATATTTTAATTATAATTCTTTCATTATATAAAGCTTTCTAGTTTCTAAGTGTTCATTTAAAGTAATATGACTTGAGTGCTATATTTTCTTTTAGCAGCAAAGAAAGCCTTTTTTATGACCTTTGGTATTTGATCTTTGTTGCTTTATTCCCCCTTCTCTCATGAGTCAGTGATACTTTTACTGGAAGACAACCCTTCCTTTTCCTGATCTATGAAAATATAACTCAGGGAAAGCTGTAAAAAGGCAATATCTGCTTAATATCTGAGGAAGATATAATTTGGGAATATCCTGTTTTCTTCCTGAATCTCAAGTAGCTATTTTATTTTAGAAAGAGTTCTCTTACCTGTGTTATTTTTTTCCTGTGTTCAGAGCTCTCTGAACTGCCACAGTCATGGACCTCTGTGGAAACCTCTACACTGTTAGTTCCTACTTTGCACATAACACCCCAGACCTGAGAAACACACACACACACACACACACACACACACACACACACTTTCATCAGGTACCACCAGGGAGAAAACACTCTTATGTGAGTATTTCTATTTTATTTCCTTCACCTACCAAGTTTTATGTGGATAATCCAGGAAGAGAAAGTTGTTTAGTAGGTTTATGTTTCCCATATAATATTGTATATCATAATTGATACATATTAATAATTAATTAAATTTATTATTGGGTAGAGGCTTCCTGAGATAGAACTCAAGGAGAGTTTCAAGAAAAAGACATTAGAGGGGTGCCTGGGTGGCTCAATTGGTTAAGCGTCTGCCTTTGGCTCAGGTCATGATTTCAATGTCCTGGGATCAGCCCTATACCGGGCTCTCTGCTCAGTTGGGAGTCTGCTTCTCCCTCTCCCTCTGCTGTTCCCTCTGCTTGTGCTCTTACTCTTGCTGCAAATGAATGAATGAATGAATGAATGAATGAATGAATGAATGAAATCTTAAAAAAAAAGACAAAGGCATTAGATTAAAAAGTCCTTGATAGCTGAAAGCTCTATGTGGAATAAAAGCTGGACATCCTTCATGTTGTGTTATCTGAGAGCATTAGACTACATCTGGGGGGATCACAAGGTGACTTGGTTGAGATGGAGAGACAATCTCAGTCATATGCAACAGATTCAGGGAGTTTAGAGACAAAACTAGAGGAAGGCAAAAAAAGTACATTGAAAGTGTGTTCTGTGTACATGTCTAGTGCACATATCAGGCACTCACATGTGCCACAAATAAGGTGACATTTCAATAAGGTAAAATTTGACAAAGTTTAAAGTGATTAACAAACACCTGTAGAAGTGTCAGGAGACTCATTATCTTACTATGTTAATGAAGTGATAGCGCTGCCCTGCAAGTGAAGGGGAGGGAAGATGAAGAGCATTTTGTGCCCCTCCACTCCTGCTTTCATCAGAGAAAATGCTCTTTTATCTGTTTTGCACATTGAGTCTTATGTAAGATTTAGTGTAGAAAAACAGCTTACCCTCTAGGAAAAAAAAAAAGTTTTAAAGTGACCAATTGAGCTCCCCATTTAGGGAGTCCAGGGTAGTGGAGCCTCCTCCCCATGTCCAGGTGTTCTGCCTTGGGTGAGGGAGCCATGCACTCCATGGCCCACAGAGGGTTTGGCAAGCCCATTTTTGCACTGTGACCCATGGGTTCCTAATAGATCATTACAGTTAAATTTTTCGGGTGCATACTCTGTGCCAGGCATTATTCTCAGTTTTGTACATATTCTTGGGCAATATATTCATATATTAATATATCATAAACCAGGCTGCTTCTTCCAATCAATGGCAACTAAAGGTCTATGAAGTACAATAAACTACCTAATGCTCACCTTTGCGAGGTAAGTATTATTATCATTCACTTTAGAGATGAGATAACTGAGGCACGAAGAGCTTGGGAAACTTGTCCAGGTCACACCTGTAAGTGCTAATGTGATATGTACTGCTAAAACACATTGGCAAGGTGTTAACAGGCCCAGGATGATTCCCGTTAGTGCTGGGAAGAGACAATTTGATGTGGGAACCAGTGACAACAGATCACTGGCATCCTGTGAAATTATGTGTAACCTGCTGGGAAAAGAGAGCCCAAGACTCACAATTCTCTTTATTTCTATAAACTCTGACCACTAATCTTCTTATTCACAGTAAAAATCATCAGTGTTTTTTTAAAAGATTTTATTTATTCATTAATTCATGAAAGACACAGAGAGAGAGAAAGAGGCAGAGACACAGGCAGAAGGAGAAGCAGGCTCCATGCAGGGACCCCAATGTGGGACTCGATCTCGGGCCTCTGGGATCACGCCCTGGACCGAAGGTGGCGCTAAACTGCTGAGTCACCCAGGGATCCCCTCATCAGTGTTTTAATGAGAAACATGATAGGAAAGTTTTCGCCTTTAAAGGGTATATGTTAAGTTCATTAAAACTGATCCTTGTACACAGCTGGTCCCATTAAATGTTGGTTCCCTGACTTTCTTCCGGGGTCAAAAAAAAAAAACCCCGCTTTCACATGGATCATACTTTTAAAATGTCATACTGGTGGCTGCCACATTCGATGTTAAATTCATTTGCTAAATAGGATTGGGGAATATTGTGGTTAGAGCTTTGACAATCTCAGTTGATTTCTGAACAGATTTATAATATGTAAAACGATTTTCCTGACTACTCAAGAGAAAGGAAGGGCCTTTAGGTAAAGGAGGATCATCTAATTGTTTGCTATAAGCTCACCAGAGTAAAGGTGAAGAGAGTTAAAATGAATCGCTCTGATCAGGTACAGAATGTCTTGATTGTTAGAAAGATGAATAAGAACAAGACCCACAGGGGAGCTTGGTATACTTCCGCTTTGTGTGTGCATGAGGTGGGGAAAATACATGGTTTCCCTGTCACCTAGTGAGAGCAAATGGGCAAATGACGTGAATTTAGCATACGTCACCTAAGAGGCCCGTGGCTTAGGAACATGCTGAGTCAATTTGCTACTTGAGAATTTACATCACCTTGATGGTGGACTTCCCCAAAAGTGGAATTCTAAGCAACCTCACATCCCTACCTGGGGAGAGCAGAGATTGCCTTTTTCCTATATCTCTGACACTCCAAATCGTGAGGTGGATACAGACCAGACCTTATTCCCTCCACCCACATTTTCCTTTACATAACAACAGAAAAAGATTTTTCCTACAGCTTAGTCACTAGCAGATTAAATAGCATTCTGAAAATTAGGAGGCAAAGTGACAAAACTGCTTTCAAGGAATTTGTTTTTCATCTCTAAGTTGGGGAGTCTTGAATTCATTATTCAGCATTTACCCTAAACAGGTACCAACCTGAAAGATAAAGTAAGTTGCTACTTAAAACAACAAATAGGAAGCATTACATCATCAGAAAAACACTTATGGAGCCTGTGTGTATTTGGTATTTCTTGAGATGCTATCAGGTCACTGCTCTGTGAAGACACACGGCAAACTTAAAGACACACATGCTTGAGAAAATGAAAGCATGCTAGCCTTTATGTGTGAAAATGACACTAAATATGATCAGACAAATGTGCGCTCGAGGTTTGTTTTTCAGTTGCACTGAGGTTTTTTTTTTCCATAATTTCTGATCACATTTACAGCTGGTGACCCATGTCACGATTTTAAAATGATTAGCAAGAGTTATAATTATAATCTTTGCTCATAAAATGTTTTTAGCCTTTTAGATTTTCAGAGGAATTAAAGCCGTGAACAAGTGCTTAGTTGGCATCATACTATGAATCTTCAGTAAAAATAATCCGGACTTATATCAATTTGGGGACAGGCTAGGAAAACACATATCTTACTGGTAAGATATGGAAATCATGACAATATTAGTTACATCTGAATTAATCTGATAAAATTAGTTGGGTGAATTATTATGGAATAAGAATTTCAGCTATTTAACATGCTGGTGAGATTCCTTCATTAGGCTTAGCATTAGAATTCATCTCACTCATCTTGATAATTTTGGGTTATATTTCTCGGTCACTTTTTCCATTTTTAGGGAGAACATCAGATAACTGTCACCTGCCACAGTGCAAAGACTCTGTATGACTGTCATTCTCACTGCTTTCTTTCCGGAGTCTGGCACAATGCCTGACATGGAAAGGCACTTAATAAATATTTGTTGCCTGTATACATTAATAATTGATCGACTGAATGATAGAAAGATTTAATTCATTGATTATTGGCATGTACAAGAAATGTAATCGGATATAGTAGGAAACCAATCACCTGCTCAACCCTGATTCTTACAAATAGAATGAGATTTAGCAGACACCAAAATGAGAGAGAACAATCAGTCTATTAACCTAAGCATCACAAAAGTAGATAACTCAGGGTCTAAAAAACAGATGACTTTCCTGCAATTATAGCCCCAAAAAAAGCCTGCAGGTGTACCCTAGATAAGACAGTTTCCGCTCGTGAAACAGAAGCACTTATTAATTAACGTAGAAGCCGTCACTTGAACAGAAAGCTAGGCAAATGCCTTGAGCCGTTAAAAAAAAATTTCCTTCAGAAAAGCATTTCTTTTGATGATAACTTTTAAAATAATTTATGTAGTTTCTTTTTCAGTAGCTGTGCTCGATCTATATCGTGCAGCATTATTAGCATTTGTTAACAACAGAAGTGGTAAGGAAATTACTCACCACAATTGTTAGACTGGGTTATTAGAGGCAAAGAGAGAAGAGTGGCCTTCATGAGTACTCAGTTCAGATTGCTGCTGTCAGCAGAGGTGTGGGCCATAGTGGGGGAGGATGTGAGAATGGAGGAGGGAATTGGCTTGCCTCAGTTTCTGGTGAAGCATTAAAATTTGTAAGGTAAGTCACCTAGCTTACAAGAGCAATTGGTTTCTTTTGTTCTAGAAGAGAAGGGTTGCTGAGGAATACATTCAGATGAGGAATAAACATGACTCTAAACTTTCTTTGAGTTGGAATTTCATGAAAGCTTCACTTATAGAAGTAAGGTGATGGCTCAGGAAAGCAGTATATATACAATTTAAAATTTTTTCGGACTGGAAAATTAGATTGTATCAATCATTTCTCAAGAATGATTTGGTGCCGTGGATTGGGTCTCTAGTGACAAATTTGCATGTACTATGTGCTTTGATCCCTGTGTGTCTGTGCATAATAAAGACATCTTTGTTCATTTAAAATTTATTCATTCAACAAGTATTTATTGTCCATCAACTAGTCACATTTGATTTTTTTCTATGTGTGAAAAAATGGAATGGTCTTTACTGTGTTTTATTGCACACAACTTGCAAATGTTTTAGCAGGAGTGTCCTAACATACATGGTACTTTTGTGAAAATGAAAAATAAAAACAGCTCCCTCTCTATGCAAAAGAATTATTTTCAAAAGTGTCCTTTCTTCTGAGAAGAGGAAGCCCTATGTCCTGGCTAAGAGGTGTACATTCTGGATTTCAGTCCCTAGCTGGGCACCATTTTGCAGTACACGAAAAGTATACCTATATGTGGAAGCTAGTCTTAGGTGCAGCCTCACAAAAACAGTTTGGGTTTTGTCCAGTTTTCAGTGATTTGGACCAACTGTAGGAGAGTTCCTTCAATCTATCTTAGACAAAGAATCTGTATATCCAAAGACTCTGGTCTCAGTTGCTCATCTGTCAAATGAGAGAGTTGGACTTGATTCCTTTTTCTTCCCCTAAAAAATATGTATTTTGGTTATATAGCAGGGAAGTCAAGAGCATAGGCTTTGGAATCAGACTACTTGAGTTTGAATTCTGGCTCTATGATTTGAAAGCAATTCTATCTTGGAGAATCTCTCTGACCTTCAGTTTCTTTATTTGTAAAACAGAGTGATAGTACCTAGTATGTAGTTCATAGAGTTATGATGAGAATTAAATGGGATATGGCACACAAAGCACTCAGTACAATATTGGGAGTAAGTATTCAGTAATTATTAGCCATGAGGATGGTGTTGATGATTATGACGATGATGACCATGTGATTCCACATCTCAAGAAAACCAAGAGCAGCTAATCCCATCATTTGTCTAACAGAGTTCTAGCATCAGTAATCTCATTAACACTCAATAGTTTGTCCACATTCTCCACTCAGCCAGTTAGAACACCTTCTGGGTCACTTATCTACAGTAAATAAGGACATTCATTTTGTAGGCCTTGACAAGGCTACTGCCCTCTATCACCTAATACTATTGTAATACTCCTATAGATACTTGCTATCTTTCTAGGGGAGAGTCAAATAGCAGTCAGTTTTGCCTGCATCAAATAATTGGTGTTTGAACTGACACTTCATCATCCCAAAAGCAGCCTCTAGGGAGTCTTAAGAATAATCCCTCAAGCAGATGAATTCCTGAAGCACCTAAGAACCATGATGTATCAGTTAGCCATTGCTGTATAACCACAATCCCAAAACATAGTGGCCACAAACAACAACCATTTATTATTATCATAAGTTGTAGGATGGCTTAATAGCTCTGCTTATCTGGAGTAGACTTAACTGATCTTGGCTGGGCTCACTCACGTGTTTGCAGTCAGTAGCAGATTGGTCTTCACCTGGACACTAAATTCTCCTTACATGGCTCCCAAATCTCTCCAACCTAGGCATGTTTTGATAGTGGTGGCAGGGGTCCAAAAGAGAAAGTGGGAAAACAACTCTTTTTTTTTTTTTTTTAAGTCTTTGCTTGGGTCAAGTTTACTACTATCTCATTAGCCAAAGCAAGTCACATAGCCAAGCCTAGAGTCCACATGGAAAGGTACTACTGAAGGATATGGATAGAGGGAGGCATGAAAAACTGACACCATGACTATAATCTACCACACATAGTAAATATTACTTTTAAATATTACTATCTTAGAAATTTATCTAATAGCTTCATTGTCTCACTATTCAGTCACTAATATATATATATTACATATAATATCTATAGTTGTTTCTTGCTTTATTCACCAAAAATGTCTTAAAAAGCATTACAAAATCCAGAGGTAAGTTTCTAGTTCCTAATTAAATGATAAAATCATATCTGAAGCATTCTGTTTTGTTTTCTATTTCCCTGTATGGCTTAGTCAGGTTCTTTAGAGCATTGGTCATCTCAGATATAATTGCCACCAACCATAACAGCTGAAAGACTTTCCTGTACCCCAAAAATTGTTTTATGGAAGCCCTCTAAAAGCTCCATGTGCACTTTAGACAAAGAACAGAAAGAAAGCTAACAGATATTTGAGTATTAAAGATTGGGCAAAATCTTGGTCAAGTTCTCTTCATGAACTCCCTCTGATATGTTGTTTTAAAAATCAGTTAGCAGAATCCTTCTAAGGCAGATAAAAAATGAGGGAAGGTGAGTTTATCCCTGCTTAAGGTAAAACTGAAGTATTGAATTATGCATTTAAGTCATATGCTAGGGGATGCCGAAGCCTGGGCTTTCCCTTTTCATAACAATTAGGTGTCCTGCCTGCATAGAAGCCAACCCGGAGATGGCAGACAGCACCCATCAAAGAGCTGGTTCGAAGTGGCTTGCAAAATCCTAGTTATTAAAACCTGCAAGTCCTCCAAAGTGTAAGTTGTTTATTAGGATTTTCGTTTGGACCTTCGCTTTAGGATCTACAAAAACACTCTTGAAATTGTCAAATACACCTCCTAATTTAGTTCATATCTCTAAATTCTGACATACCAATACAAGGGCTCAGACCCTTAAAAAAAAAAAAACCCTCGACATATTTGAAGACACTGTGTGGTCTACTCTCCCTTAACTTACTAATCAAACCAGTTTAATATTTTCTCATAGGACCTAGTTTCCAACAATATCATCACTTTGTTCCCTGTTTTTCTCTAGACCTTGCAGCTCTTGGCCACATCTTCTCTTAAATGTGGTGACTGTGCTGCCCAGGGTATGATAAATTGGGACAGTTCCCAGGCCTTGTGTCCCCCCCCTCCCCCCACCTCACATACACAGGTGGCTAGGAAGTGACTCAGGAGATAGAATGTGAAGGAACAAGAGATTTCCAGCACAAGTGTAGAAAAACAGTTGAAAGTCTCACATATAAGTGTACTCCATCAGTAAATTCATCCTTCCTTACCACAGCAGATAATACCAGAGTTCTTCCCTTTTTCCATAGACTCTGTAGGATGCATGTGACTAATTAAGATTCCTATTTTCTTCAAAGTCTGTCTTTAATATTCGCTTCCAACTTATCTTTTTTTAAATTTTTATTTATTTATGATAGTCACACAGAGAGAGAGAGAGGCAGAGACACAGGCAGAGGGAGAAGCAGGCTCCATGCACCGGGAGCCTGACGTGGGATTTGATCCTGGGTCTCCAGGATCGCACCCTGGGCCAAAGCCAGGCACTAAACCGCTGCGCCACCCAGGGATTCCACTTCCAAGTTGTCTAAGTCAGCCCTAAATGATGTGATTTACCCTCACCTGTCTCACAGCACAAACCATTTTTAGTAACCACCATTGTTGATTACCACTAACAATGACTCCAAGTAATAACCAAAACTCTAATAATGGCAAAAAAAACAAAAACAAAACGAACTCCAGCTTGTATAAGTCATTCTTCTAACCATGCAGCCCAATAGGTGTTTCTCCTTGGATCAGTACTCCAATACTCACTATATTCAGGTTGGACTACTATAACTCTCTAGTCTTTTTTCCCTTGTTCTCTTTTGCTTTCCTTTTTTGTTTTTTTGTTTTTTTTTAAGGTACTCAAGTCTTAGCATTTTCTCACAAAAGTAGCAGAAATAGATTGGGAGTGTGCATAAAGGAGAAAGTTACCCCCATAGGTCCTGCTTTACATATTTGCCTCTTCCTAATGGAGTATTTGCATGTGACAAGTCCTCCAGGATCCACTCCGAACTTTTATTTTTTATTTATTAATATTTTATTTATTTATTAGAGACACAGAGACATGGGCGGAGGGAGAAGCAGGCTTCATGCAGGGAGCCTGATGTGAGACTCGATCCCAGGTCTCCAGGATCACGCCCTGGGCTGACGGCGATGCTGACCTGCTAAGCCGCTAAGCCATAGGGGCTGCCCTGGACTAACTTTTAGAGGCACAGCCCTAGCACAGAGCTCAAGCATCCCTCTCAAGGGAAGCAGCTGAACAAAACAAGCTTCCCCTACTCAGGTTTTCCACCTAGTCATTGAGTTCCAACAGGCTAAATTCAGCTGCCACCACTCAGAGACAAATGGAGAGATAATATAAAATACCCTTGAAGTTCTTTGTTAGTAATCTAGCATGTAAGTAGGGATATTTACTGTTTTCTCCCACTGGTTTTATGAATCTAGAGTTTAGGATTATTCATTCAATCAACAAATAATCGAATATTTTGTGCCAGGTAAATAGACCAAGAAACCCAGAGCTCATGGAAACAGATCATGGACAGATAATAACACAAAATGTAAGGTATATCAGACACTGATAGTTGCTTAAGACAGAAACAGTAGAGGAAGATAGGAAATGTGGGGTTTGGGGGAGTAGGTGCTGTTTTTCATAGTGTACACAAAGAAGGCCTTAGGAATGAAGAAATGAGGAAGTAAGCCATGTAAATATCTGCTGGAAGAACATCCCAGGCAGAAGAAATAGCCAGTGGAGATGTCAAGTAAGCAGTTAAATGTACAAATCTTGAGTTTGAGAGAGAGTTCAAGCCAGGAAATATAAATTTGGAGTGATCAGCCTGCAAACGGTGTCTAGGCTGAGAAGCCAATTGAGATCACCAAGAGAGTTAGTGTAAATGGAGAAAAAAGATGGTGTGAGAATTAAGCCCCAAAGTTTAAAGTTTGGGGTGATGAGGAGCAATCAGCAAAGGAAACAGGCAGATTGCATACTGCTGAAGGAGTAAAACCCAGAGAGAGTGGAAGCCAAATGAAGAAAGATTCAGTGATTGATACAATGAAATGCTGATAGATGAAGTAAGATACAGGCTGCAAACTGACCTGGTTATAGCAGTGGGAAAGTCGTCGGTGAACTTGAAAAGGGCTATTTCAGTGTAGTAAGGACAAAATCTGGGTTTAAAAAAGAAGCAGAGGAGATAAAGAGTCAGTGAGATCATTATTTCAAAGAGTTTTGTTATAAAGGGAAGCAGGGAAATGAAATCATAGGGAGAGAGGGGTAAATAATCAAAACTTTTTTTAAAGATTTATTTATGTGTTTGAGAGAGCACAAGTGGGAGAGGGAGAAGGAGAGAGAATCCCAAACAGACTCCATGCTGAGCACAGAGCCTGACGTAGGGCTCAATCTCACAACCCCAAAATCATAACCCAAACCAAACCAAGAATCAGATGCTCAACCGACTATGCCACCCAGGTGCCCCAAAGCTATTTTTAAGATGGGAAAAATAGTAGCCTGTTTTTATGCTAATGGGAATGATCTATTCGAAATGAGAAAAATTAATGGTTTGGTGTGTGGAGAATTGCTACAGTGATGTCCCTGAGTGGTTAAGTGAAGGTGGGATCCAGCGCACCGGTGGAGGGCTTGCCCTTAGACAGGAGTACAAACCATTTCTTCAGTGTAACAGGAGGGAATGCTGAGTATATGGATACAGCTACAGCTAGGTAGATAGATAGGGTGGTAAGAGCATGAAGACGTTCTCTTCTGATTGCTTGTATTTCCTCAGAGAAAATGGAAATCAGTCATTAGCTGAGAATGCAGATGAGGAAGGAGGTATCTGAAGAGAAGATGTGAAAAATCATATGGGAGTTGGAGAGAGTGAATGAACTAGGGAATTTTGTGAGATTATTTGATGGCTCTGTGGCCCATTTGAAGTTTATGGTTATGCATTTTTAGTGAGGCTGATAGTCATGGATGCATGTTTTTCTGCAGCCAAGGTTAGCTGTATGCATGTGAGCACAGAGTAGGTGTAGACATGGATTTAACCATGGCTGTAATTTTGCCACATGAAGACAAGAAAGTGAGTATGAGGATGATAATGATGATGGATAAGAGGCAACTGATGACATTAGGATGGAGTAGGGGACAATAGAAAGTTAGTAGGAACAATAAATTGCAGGAGGTGACATGAAGAATTGTTGGAGTTAAGGCACTAAAGAGAATAAACTGGAAAGACAGGAGATGGTGATCAGGGAGTGGGATGCTTGGAAATGAGATTATAAAGGGATTAAAGTGATTGATAACAACAGGGTCTAGTAGGATGTGTCCATTGAAGTAAGTGGCAGAGAAATGATATAGGCAAGATCTTTGAGAGAGGTGAGTGAAGGAACTGACCAGAATATCAGAAGGATTATCTATGTGAACATTTAAATCATCAAAAATTGTCAAGAGCGATGTTGAAGGAAGTAAGCAACAATTAACTAACAGTTAAAATTTCAAGGAATGAGAGAAAGGGACCTGGGATATGTGGTTAGGGTGTGGGGGCGTTGGGTAAAGACAGAAACAAGGAAACTAGCTGGTGCTATGGGCCTTATGGCATGCAGTTCAATGCAGGTGCTTTATTTTTAGGGTGGAGGAAGGAAGAATAATCTGAAATTAGCAACAAGGAGCAAGTCATTTGCATCTTGCCTTCTTTCCTCTTCATCTCTTGTATCTCCTATAGTATATGCTTCCAGTTAGGTATTTTAGAGACATATTGCTTCTTGGCTTTCTTTACTCCTAAACTTTTTTTTCTTATTTTGTTCACTTAGTGCCCTAGGGATCCAATGCTTAGACCTGACTATACAGTAGAATCACCTGAAGAGATATTTGAACATTACAGTATACACAGGCCCTTTGAGCTATACTGATTAAATTGTTTTGGGATGGGGTCCAGGTATCTAGAGTCTTTGAAGTTCTCCAGGTGATTCTAGTGGACAGGCAAATTAGGAGCCACTGTCCTAGGGAAAAGTTTGTAAAGGTTTGAGTCTTTGTAGACATCTGCATTGTTATGGAGAATGCTCCATGGTTTTCATTATATCCTTGAATATATTCCTGACTCAAGAAGATTAACACTAAGACCCCTTATTTTTCTAATGAGAAAACTTGAACCTTAATTTATTTTTTAAAAATCTTTTTCATTAGAGATGGAGATAAAAATTGGGAAAAGGGAGAAATCTAGAAAGAATGATACCAACTATGTAAAATGATGGTGTCTTTTCCAAAACATCAGTAGGAATTTGAAACCTCCATGAGTAGAATCCATGAAGCTAGCCCACTACCCTGTGCATCCAAGATCATCTCTGCCTCTCTTCCTGCCCTCTAAAAATGTGACATGTATATGGGTAGCTGACTCTGGAGCTCTCTCACAGATGGTTTCTGCGTAGGAGTGGTGCATACGCCAGGCTCACTTAGCACCTGCGTTTTATGATGTGAAAACTGCACATCCATCATATGATCATCACCTCAAATTGTATAATTTTTTCTCACAAAGTGGAAAAAAGAGGTTTCAGAATATGCATTCAACTTCTGCTGGCCTCCTAAAGGAGCAAGATGGGTCAAGAATGAGGTTTTAAAATTGGGGAGCTCAGGAGGCAGAGGCCCTTTCAGGCTGTGATGGCTGTCACTATACTTCACTTACTGTGTCCACACCCTTGTTCTTTCACTGCTGCAGTAGGGCCAGCTGCCAGTGCACTCAGTTTTGTGAATTTACTCACGTATTAAAATGTTTGCCAATGTTAACTCAATGGTTCTGGTTCCTTCATTACAGACCTTAATCCTCTGATAGGGAAGACAGGAATGTCTTGGAATCATGTGGTTTAATTATAACCATCATTTTTACTTAGCCATCTTTTATCTATTCAGTTGGGATCCTGAGATGCTCAAACTAAGCTATGAGATTTCTAAGCAGTTAGCACAAAGATAATAGGGAACAGTTTAGAACTTGTTAGACAAGAAAGATTCTAGTGAAAGCAGCAGCCAGGAGAAATTACTGAATATATTTGCCTTGGCTATGAAATTGCCATATCTAGCCTAGTGAGTATTAACACTTGCTTGTGCCTCTGCACATATGAAGGAGAAAAGATTGGCAAATAGAATATGTCCACAGATGTACTGGGTGAAAGTGCAAATGGCTTCTCCTTTGTCTCTTGTTCTCTCCCTTTCTTCCTACCATTGACCATCATATCCCCTTTTTTCTTTCTGCTTATAGTCCTTTACACCGAACTCACACACACACTTGACTTCCACCCCCACATGTCATCCACTGACTCATGCTCTCATAGTCACCCACACAGTTGCTCACTGTGTGCTTCTTTCATGTCCATTTCTGTCCAGAAGCCTCGGCTTTTTAGCTTTTGCCTGATTCTCAACAGTAGTAGCCTATAGGTCTGCAGGCCTTTGGAGTCCAAAATGCCTAAACCAACCATGGGTTGTTAACTTGTGACTCTCCTCACTACTCCATAGTATTTGGATCAACTTTTGGAGGAACCTGTGATGACACACATAAATCTAATGAATTCAGCACAAGACCTCTGGAGTGGAGGTTGAAAATTAGCAGCTCTTAGGTGATTCTGGTCAGTGTTGTCTTCATCCTACATGGAATCTTAAAAATACCCTTGGGGCCATGTTATCTTTTTTTTTTAATTTTATTTATTTATTCATGAGAGACATAGAAAGAGAGGCAGAGACATAGGCAGAGGGAGAAGCAGGCTCCATGCAAGGATCCTGATGTGGTACTCCATCCCAGGACCCCAGCATCATGACCTGAACCGAAGGCAGACTCTTAACTGCTGAGCCACCCAGGTGTCCCAGGGCCATGTTATCTTTAACAAAAATATTGAGTCAACATTTAAAGTTAGGAGATACTACAACTTTTATGTAACATTGAGTCTGCATTCCCACCAGGCAATTGTCAGTTAGAGTTGATTCACTCCTGTGCCCCTTTATATAGGTTTAAATTTGCCAGTTTCCCATAGTCCCCACTACCCCTGATCCATCCCAACCTCCTGCCTTTTCATTTATTTATGGTAATTGTCTGGCTCATGGAGGCTTTTGTGCTGGACATATTCTCTATAGCTACCACAAATGGAATCCAACCCAGCTGGGCAAGAACCCAAAATTAAAAAGATAAACTACCCTGGTGGTTGTGAAAAACCAAAAGGAAGAGCTGCCTCCTGGCTCTTTGATGTAGTAGAAAGACCATCTGCTTTGGGAACAAATATGTCTAAGTTCAACTACTTGCTAATAGTTTAACTTTGGGTGATTGATTTATCTACTACAAACTTAAGTTTTAATTTTTATCAAATGGAGTTATTAATGGAGACATTGCTGTAAAATAATGTATTTAATAAAATGCCTAACACAGTAAATGCTAGCTGCTATTAGTATATACTTCCCCTCCCCTTTCTGGCCATATGCATTCTTGAGTACTAATTAGTACACATGCACAGTTGTGATGAAAATATCAGCAGGAGAGAAAGGATGATGTCAGCAATACTGGCCAATAATGATGAAGCCAAACAAGCTCAATGGTATTCCTAAGATTTTGGGGTGCCTCAAGAGCTAGATGGGCAGAAGCTCTTGCCATAGTGTCTACAAGAAGGACCTGAAAATTCATCAAATGTTTTGCATCTCTGCTATGCTGATAGGCCAGAAGAGAGATGCCAGGGATCTGTACTAGAGCAATTATAGTAGAGAAGGAAAGAAAGGGACAAAAACTTAAGAATTAAAATTGATTGATATGTAAGGATTATGTTGATTTTATACTCTGTCAACTTTGCTTGGTTGGAATTGCATTTTTCATAATTTCCTTCTCTGTGTGGATCAAGGGTGACCACATAAGGCATTTGGCCATGATTTGGAAGGTGGAAGTAAAACAGGCCAGTGTTGTCACTGACCTGCTGACTCACCTGGGCAGCACCAAGCCCACACCTTGTCTAGCTGTTACCCATCTCTTCCTTCAACCTCTCCAAATACTGGGCTGACACATGAATAGTTCTCAGATTTGTGGTAGCAGCTTTTCCTGCTGGTCATCAGGATTAGGTACAGTGAGAGAGACATGAACTCCAGTGTTTCCTTTTAGGCTCTAGTTTATTCTTTGATTCTAGTTCTTTCTCACTCTTCTCCACAAATGTCCATCTTTCCTTCCTAACTGCCAGCCCTCCTGACCAAGAGTGACCCCAGGCTTATCATAAGATAGTTCGCTGGGATTCACAGAGACAGTTGTCACAAAGAGCCAACAACCTTCCACAAACTTCAACATCAGCTTTCTTCATCTTTCCACTCCAGCAACTGGTTAGTGATTTTTCTCTGATCCTTTCAGACCTTTATTTCCCTAGATTCTCCTATAATTGTATGAAGTCTAATTTCTACAATGAATTCCTTAGTCCTTAGTGTCCACAGTGGTTCTGCTTCTTAAATGGAACCCTGATCAGTATGGGGAATAAGGGAAGGAAATGATGGAAGGTTTCCGGGCCACTGGTTTGGAGATGAACTAAATGGATGTATATGAAGAATATCAAAAAAGATAGCTAAAGACATATACCTAAAGTTCTTGAAAAATACCCCCTGCCCAAAGGCTCTCAAAAGAATGGAAAAAGCACTGAATTAATCTAGAGAACTCAGATATCTAGGGAAGTTCTTATTCCCAATGTAGGACTCACTCTTTCTTTCTTTCTTTCTTTCTTTCTTTCTTTCTTTCTTTCTTTCTTTCTTTCAGATTTTATTTATTTATTTGACAGAGAGAGCACAAGTAGGAGGAGCAGTAAAGGGAGATGGAGAAGTAGGCTCCTTGCTGAGCAGGGAGCCCGAAGCAGGGCTTGATCCCAGGACCCTGGGACCATGATTTGAGCTGAAGGCAGATGCTAAACCAACTAAGCCACTCAGATGCTCCCAGGACTCACTTTCTTTCCTTCTTTTTTTTTTTTTAAGATTTTATTTATGCATGAGAGACACAGAGAGAGAGGCAGAGACATAATCAGAGGGAAAAGCAGTCTCCCTGTGAGGAGCCAGTTGTGGGACTCTATCCCAGGATCCCAGGATCACAACCAGAGCCAAAGGCAGACACTCAACCACTGAGCCACCCAGGTGTCCCAGCGGTGACTTTCATCAAGGCTTCCATCTCTAAGTCACAGCTTCATCCACTTTACTACTCTGGCTGTGCATACTCTAGGGATAAATCTGTCTTTGGATGTATCAGGCACTATCCTCAGAGAAGTCATGGCTATAATTATTTTATCAGAGATCTTCACTTCTTTTTGTTGCTGTTGTAATATCACTTTCTAATATTTTATAATTTATTAATATGCTATGTTTATTATTTATTTTCTGTATTCTCCCACTATAATGTAAGCTCCTCAGGGGCAAGTCTTGGCTCTCTGTACCTTAGTGCAGATAAAATACCTAGACTGTGGTCCTAACTGTGGCACATAGTAAGGACCCTTAAAACAGTTGTGGAGTTAAACATAGTGAGATTCAGCAATTGCAGTATAACGGGCTCTATTATATGTATTCAGAATCAGAAACAAATGTGCAAAAGATATGAAAAAACTTGGTTGTAGAAGGTATTGGTCATATGGGACATGATATAATCAGAGTTAATGTGCTTACAGCTTTTGGGTCCAGACATGATGAATGTTATTCAATGCACACCAATACCGCAACCACCTGTTGTCCTAACAATGATAGAAGCAGCCATCTCAAAATATGAGAAGAGGCAAACAAAGCATGATTTAGAAGGGATACTCAAGTACTAGCATCTCAAATAATTTACCCTTTGTATAACATTTCAGGATGCAGAATTTCCAAGAATTGAGATATTTTAGACTTTAGTAGCTATTGCAGGTTTCCAACCTGGTAGATATTGTATGAAGTACTTTTTGTGCTTTCACTCATCTTATCCTTCCGCAAGCCATCAAATAGATCTTATCATTCTGCAAATTAGGAAACTGAGATACAGAAATCTAACATCCTCAGTGTCAACCAGATAAGTAAATGAACTTGCTTGTACCAGGCTACATCCTAAGACTCGTTTCTTTGGTAAATATACATCTAAAAAAAATTGCAAAAAATTTTTGTTTTCTTATTTGTAGTTGCAACATGGGTAATCTCACTCTCTTGCCCACTCTTTCCTTCTAAAAGGATTCTTTGCTTTTGAGGATAGTTCCTGAGCTCTTCTTTTTGTAGTATGGAATGCAAATACTGAGAGGATAGAAAAGCTAAAAAGACAGGTTAATATAGATCCACATAATAAAACTCTGACCAATGAAGAGAGTGGTAAAAGCCTACCTTGCTTGAATTTATGGCTTAGTTTTTTGGAAGATCTTAAAGACAAATTTTGGAGCTAAGTTGGTATCAAGGCAATATGGAGGATCAGATGGGAAATGAGATTTTAAAGAAATGTAACTAAGTAGGGCACCCGGGTGGCTCAGAGTGTCTGCCTTTAGCTCAGGTCCTGATCCCGGGGTCCTGAGATCAAGTCCTGCGTCAGGCTCCCTGTAGGGGATTTTAAGAATAAAATCTTAAAAAAAAAAAAAAAAAAGAAATGTAACTAAGTATTCTGAAAATGGTGCCCCTCCAGCATATTCAGGAGAGACTGTTGTAAAAGATTAAATAGTGTTTATCTACTTTTTAGTTGCCAGACAACTGTTTCTTTGAATGAAAGTCCACATGAGATTGGATCACAAAGTGGCTTGCTTATATGGATTATGTTTTGAAAAGAAGAAAAATTGATGATTAGCTCCATCATTACCCAAGTCTGAAATCATAAAATAGTCCAATACCTCCTCTATTAGCTATCTATTGTTACATAGTAAATCATCCCAAAATGTAGTAGCTAAAAACAATAATAAGAACTTACTATGTCTCTGAGTTTCATCCCCATGTGGACCTCCCTATGGGACTTTTAAGTAGCCTCATAGCATGGTGGCTGGCCACCTACAGAGTAGGCAAACCAAGAGAGGTGGTAAAAGCTGCTTTTATGCCTTACCCTCGAAGGCCACATGTCATCACCTCTACCACATCCTACTGGTCACACAGGTCAGCTCTAACATGAGAGGGACTCACCAAAGCATGAATACCAGAAAGCAAGGATCACTATAGGGAGGAGGCTCATCTTAGAGACTGGCAACTACACTTCCCTGTTTCTTTCTCCCTAAATACAAATGGTCTCTGAATATGGACTGTTCTTCCTCTATGCCTCTTCCTATTTCCACTATCTGTACTATTTAACTCCTTCACTTTATCTTGAGTATGCCCTGACTAATGCAATGGTCTCTTAATTGGTTTTCTTACCTCCAATTCACTCCATATCTCTTTTTACCATATCTATCCTTCTTCTTTAACAGAGCTTATTCTAAAAAAAAAAAAAAAAAAAAGACCACACACACAACAACAACAACAGAGCTTGTTCTATAATTATAATTAGTTACATATATTTCTACCCATTTATTTCCCAACTAGGTTGACAGGTTTTGAAGGTAGTTATTGTTGCATACATTTGCATATTTCACAGCTCCTAAACTGTGCCTCAGAAAGGTGTGATAAGGGGAAAAGCAGTAGAACCTAGTGGGTAAGCACAGAGATGGCTGAGCCAGACAAATGCTGAAATTAAATCCTAGTGCTGCTACTTCTAAGCTGTGTGATCTCAGGCAAGTTATTCAACCTCTCTGAGCCTCTGTTTTCTCACTTCTAAAAAGCAAGTTAGTCATAACTAATTAATAATATTTATACCAGATATAAGTATTAATAATTATTAGTAGTTTGATCATTAATAATGTCTGCCTTTCAGAGCATGATAATTAGATAAATGATGTGTGTAAAGGGTTTAGCATTATGTTTTGCACATACTAAATACTTAATAAATTGTAGCCAGTAATACATCACATAGTTGGCATTTAATCGCCTTTTTAAAAATTAATATTGAAGAAGGAAGTATTTGGCCAAAAGGCCCCAACTCTGACAATTCTCTTTCCCCAGCTTTCAGGGCCTTTCTGAGGAGTTTTAGAGCAGCAGTATCCAGTAGAATTATTTGAAATGACTATTCTATATCTGCACTGTTCAGTGGGGAAGCCACCCACCACATGTGGCCAATGAGCATGTGATATGTGGCTAGTGTGAAGAAGTGTGTTTTTAGTTGTATTTAAATTTAAATAGCCACATGTGGTAAGTGGCAATCACAGTATTCAGGACAGTTCAATAATCTATAGTTCTCACAGTTTACAGTCTACCATTATATAGTCTATATTTCTATAGTCTATAGTTCTCTGGTTTTATAGCACCATGTTAGGCATCCCAATAGATCTGATTTCCCTCTTCTTTATGGACAGGTATGGTGCTATAAAAACTCCTCTGTGAAAATCTGAAGTTGAATGCTTAAAGATAGAACAAAGATCATGTTATATTTCTCTTACTCAAGAAGTATTGACTGACTACCCTCTTTTTCTATGAAGCAGGTATGTTGGAGAATAAAAAGAAGTGACTTCTGTTTTCAGGAAGGTATGAGGATCTAAGGCATTGAAGCTGCATACACACTAGGAAATAACTTGATTAAGAAGTGGAGAATAATTAGTATACAATTGCTAGTTATGATTTTGTCAATTAAAACCATTTTAATGTAATCCCATGTATATCATCCTTACCATATTCTCCATCTCATCCCCAGGCCCTCTGCTTCATACTGTGTTTAATCCTTGCAAAACCCTATAGTATAGATGTAATACTCTCCTTCCTTTTTATAGATGGGGAAACTGAGGATCTAAAAGGCTAGGGAACTTTCCTGCAGCCATACTATCAGAAAGTGGCAGAGCAGGGCTTTGAACTCATTACTATGAGGATCCAAAGCCTATTTTGTTAATCATTCTGCTGTACTACCTCATTCTTTATAATGTGTCCTTCACATTGCTTGCATGGTTTTGAGTGTCCATTTACTATATTATTTTAATTATACAATTACATGTATTCATTGGAGGAAATTTTAAAATATAGAGTTGCTAAATAAATAAATAAATAAATTTTAAATTGGCAGTTGTTGTAGCCTTGTTGACCCATTGCCAAGAGTAATCACAAAACATAATCAACTACCAAGCCTGTCTACCCAAGGGAGAGAGGGACAGCCCAGTGTGAATTTCTTTACAGGGTCAGTTCACATGAGCACAACGGAATGTCAGCCTCTCAAGGGATATACTGAGTACAAAGGATTCGAGACTGATTTGCTCACTCTCAGAGGAGAGAATTAAAGACCCACAAGTTTGAATAACTTGCAGTGATAATTCTCAAGAAGGTAAAATTATTCCTCACAGAGAAAAGGCAGCAGAGCATTCAGAAACTCATCTATGCACATATAGGTTATATTTCATTTTATGATATTCCTAAATCCATTTGTTCATAAATTCAGTGACAGTCTATAGGCAGCCACTACTGCCATCTGTTGGTGGTCAGCAGAGTTGATGCATTTCTACACAGGCGCATAAAATGGTTCTTATCTAAGTCTGTAAGTTGAATCATCATAACAGGAACTTCTGTATTCGTGAAAAAAAAAAAGCATGTGGAATCAGATAGACTTGGGTTCACATCTTGGCTGCGCCTCATGTGAGAAGTGTGACCACTTTCATTCTGGGTTTTCCATTTGTTCGATGGGGATAATATCAAGTTCATATGAATGTTTTAAGAATTATGCAATGAATGTATATTAGTTTGGATAGATGCTAGCCAAAATATCAGTGGCTTAACACAGTCTCTTGTTAACATCATAGTGTCTTGCTCATAAAACAGTTCAAAGTGGATGCTTCAAATCACCAGGCAGTTCTCTTCCAAAAGGTGATTCTGGACCAAGCATTTTTTATCTTATGACTCTATCATCTACAACTCTGGCCTCCAGGGTCACCCTAGAACCCAACATCAACCATCAGAGCAAGAGAAGAGGGCATGGGGGTGTGCAAGGAGGTTTTTATGAGCCAGACCTGGAACTACATACATTACTTCTATACTTCTTCCATTTGCCCCAAGTCAGTCTCATAACTGCATCTTGCAAGCTGTTTTGTAAAACTGAGAAACATGGCCCAGAAGTCTCTCTGTCACAGCCATAATTTTAAGTAATAAAAACATAAGCATCACTCAAATGCAGTCGTAAATTTTTCTTTATGTATTATGTAATGTTATTTATATTTTTCTCAGTCATTAGTATGATGTAGATATTAAAGTAAAAGGCAATGTGATATAATGAAAAGAGTGGTGATCTTGGAGATGTAACCTAATTCTGTGTGATCTTGAACATACTGTACTCAGTAAATCTGAACTGCAGTCCTTATCTGGAGACTGGTGGGGTGAGGCCAACAATGTATTGTGTCTTCTGTTCAACCCCCATATCCCTAGCTCTAAAAGTTTACACTTTTTGCACAAAAGTAATACAAAACAAAACTCTCAGTGGCTCCCAGAGCAAACAAGTGATAGAACACAAGTCTTGGATGGGATTAGAGGGAAAGGTTTCTAGAAGACAAGCAGCTTTAAGCCCATTTTTGAGAGGAGATAGTTCCAAATAGAGGGAATAAAGTATGGAATGCCATGCAAGAAAGGCATAAAGAAGATCATAAACAAGAGTCTGGGGGAAGGGGAATGGTAAGAATAGCCTGGCTGAAAAGCAATATGTTAGAGTGAGGTTGGGGATGAATTTAAGAAGTAGTTTGATAGGTAGAAAGAAAAGACATTAATGTTAAGCTTCCAGACTTAGGCGGCCATATTAAATCCAAAAAGATCCCAGAAGAAAGCCAGTTATGGTTTCTGTATGGGCAACTGACATCATGAAAATCCGTTAGTCATTATGAAAAGAAATGTGATTAGATCATAGCACCTGACACGACAGTACCTTCTATTAAATTGTTGGATGTCCAAAATCTAAATACTCCATAAATATTCTTCCAAATATGCTGGTTATCTGAATTCTATACACATTTCAAGGAAGAAGAGTTTTATGTGGTAATGGAGAAAAGCTGAAGATGTGGGAAGACTCAAATAGTTCACATTGAAAGAGAGCCCTCATTTCTTGGCTTTATTTTGTTTTATTTTTTTTTAATCAAGGATAAAAATGTAGGTAAGACATGAGTCAGAGCAAACTCAGAAAGTACCTAGAAGCCTTCAGCATTTGAAGCCTGCTGGCTAGTTTCATGTGGGTGAAGTTCGGTTTTCAGAAAGACAAATTGAAAATAGAACTTGTTTGTTTAGATTTTGCCATTCTCTAGGGGACGTGCAAGAATGTTCAATGAACTGGGAGGGGGGAAGAATTTCTTCTTGGGAACTGCCCCAGAGGGCCTTGGTTAGAGAGAATATTGCCCTAGAGCAGACCCTGAGCATGTTGCAGTTTTTCTCTGGACCAAGTCTGAGGAGACATGGTCTTAGCCAAGGTAAGTGCAAGCAGAAGTTCAGCACAGTCCTCCAAGCAGGTTTCCAGTAAAGGCCTCTGTCACACTCTCAGGAAACACGAGATGATTGAAACATTCCTCGGGAAAGCTATCGATGACAACTTTGACTTTTCTTCAGCTCTTGGGAAGCACTATTTTTGTTTTTATTTTGAAGAAAAAGGTTATTTTTGATGGGTAACTTATTCACTGCATATTAACTTTTTTACATAAATAAAAGATTCTACTATTAATAACCACGTGACTGTGGCAAGTCACAAGCTTTTCTGGGCTTCAGGCTTTGGTTTTCTTCTCTGTAAAATATAGAGACTAGATTATATAATCTCCGAGGCCTCTTCCTGATCTGAAATGATAAGTTCTAATTCAAACAACTTCCTCTTTCTGGTGAAGTAACATGAAGCCTGAGGTTACTTTATCACATTCTTCTAAATCTCTATCACTCTTAAAACGTATAGGAAAAAAACGAACAGCCCATTGAGCATGTACCGCGGGAAGAATCCTCTGTTCAGCGCAACAGCATGTTGGTTGGGAGCACTGAGCTCAGAGCTACTTTCCTCCCACCCCCAGGACAAGGGGGAGTTCACATCTTTTTGCTTCTTAGAAACACCAGTGTTTTTATTGTGGCTGTACAATATGTTCTCTGGCTGCACTTTCCAGTTTGGCAATAGTTTATTTACTATCTTATTCTTTATTTCATCTCCATGTTTTTAGATGGGTTCTACTTCTTTCTCAGGAGCTAATTCCCTCTAAATAAAGACCATATATTAAATAGAGCAATTTTATGTACGGTGTCCAGGACAGAGTATGTGATGATAATGTGATAGGCCACGATGATGAGACCCAAAAAAATATCAAGATTTCAGAGCCAGTAGCCATTAGCCATCTGTGGCTTTTACATTGAAATTAGCTAGAATTAAATTAAATTAAAAATTCAGTTCCTCTGCCCTACTAGCCACATTTCAAGTACTCAGCAGTCACATGTGGCTAGTGACTACCAGTTTGGACAGCAGAGAGATACCACATTTTTATCACTGCAGAAAAAGTTCAGTCGGATAGTGTTGCCTTAGAGATCAACTAGTCACAGAATCATATTCTTAAGGAATGTCAGGGAACTCAGAAACCACTTAAAACATTCTTCTATCCCGTCCTGGCAGCTCAAATCTCTCCAGTACCAGAAAATTTATCACCTTTACAAAGTGGTTCATTTCATTTTTTGAAAACTTTATATTAGAAAGTTCTTCCTTAAACTGGGTCAAACTCCATATCCCTTTAACTTCTACTCTCCCTCTAAACACAGGATAAGTGAATGGTTCTTCCACCTGGAACTTCATCAGAGCATCAGTGCCTCTATTGTATCGACTTAGACTCCTCTTTTCCAGTTAGCCCATGCCACAAATGAGGCAGCTGAAGTATGGAGCAGTCCTGCCTCACGACTCCATGGCAAAGCTGGGGCTGAATCCAGGTTTCCAGTTGGTGTGTTCCAGTCAAACCTTACTGCTTCCAAGTCTAGCAACTATGTCATTAAAGAATGTATGTATACAAATTCATAGAGTTGAAGCTCTTGGTCTTTTGTCTCTCTTTCTACTTTGTTGTTGTTCCATTTTTATAATTTTCTTTTTTTACTGCATGAGTCTCACCTAAGAGACTCAAGGTTATTTCTTCCCCAGTAGAACAAAGCGTGCGTGAAGTCTGCACGAATATTTCAGAACATAAAACTATTGCCTTCCCTCAAAATAATCTCAGCTGGCAAGTCCACAGATAACACCAAAAGGCTTGCTTTAGTTTGCTAGTTTCAAAGCAGTATGAGGATGGAAGAGGAAGTTAGAAGCACTAAAGAGAAATGACCTACTTCCAAATGGTATCTAGAAGAGAGGATGCTCTTGATGACTGTTCAGTACGAAAGGGCATCTACCTCTCCATCGGGCACTATGGAGACTTTGCAGGTGAGATATTGTAAATGCCAGTTACAGTTTCAGATCTGTGCAACAAGCACTCACTGAGGTATGGGGTCTGTGCTGGAGCAACAAAAATGATTGAAACATTGTCTTTACCCTCTAGTCACTGACATGGAGGCGGGGTGGAGTCAATAAACAGCCAATTACCACTCTAGACCACTCCATTGAGCATGTCGATGGGTGTGTTTCAAAGGAACCAGCAGATCAGTCTTGGAGCTCAAATGGTCACAGCAGTTGCTGTCATAGTAGAGCAACTTCTGAGAGTCACTAATTAGGGGGACACCCACAAACCAAACTTCTTAGGAAAGAAGACTGCTCAAACTAGCCTGGGCCCAACAGAAGATCTGGCACTGAATAAACAGCTATCTTCTCAAACAACAAAAAACTGCTCCCTGATTCACTTCATTAAACTTGGCATACCATCAGAAATAATGTCACCAGCCTCCACCACCAGCCATGCCCCTTAACATTCAGGTCACGGTTGACTATATATATGTATGTCTCTGTGTATATGTATATACATACACATATATATAAACAACACATGTAGTTAGGATAGATAGGGCTTTATATAGAATTATTTTATATATATGTATGTATACAAACACATATATGTATGGTTTATATGTTATATTTTTTAATATTTTAACAGTCTTATATTTACACATGGGGCATATTTATATATACATACTTCTAGTTATTTATACATACTTCTAGTTGTGTACAGTTATAAATATATGTAATATTTTAATATAAAACATATGTATACACACATTTTTGGAAGGATACACAAATTTTTCATGGTGGTAACCTTGGAAGAGCTGGGCTAAAGATCTTGAGGGGCAGTAGAGAAAGATAAATGTATCCTTCCTGAATTTTATTTTATAGCTTTTGTGTATTTTATATTTTTTTACTAGCTATTAATTACTTTTAGAACAACAAAAATATTTTTATTAATATTTGGTTAAACTAAGGACACTGTCATCTATCTTTGCTCTGTTTTCCAACATGGACTCCAAAGTGCAAATAGAATTAAAAGACCTTGTTTCAGGCTGGGCTCACCCAGGTACTTTGCCTTAGAAGACTTAAGTTGCTATGTTTTTCTCCACATCTGCTGACCGGAGACAAGTAGGCCCAAGTTAAGATTATATGAGATGACATATGTGACATTGTGACAGTGCTTTACAAACCATAAACTATGTGCAAGCCCCAACACTGGCTAGTGGATGAGTGCCCAGAACTACCCATCTTGATTAATACCACCTGGGTCCTGGTATGTGTGTGGCAGACAGGGATGGGTGTGATATAATGACAGGGAAAGGAGGAGGAGCGGGAAGAAAAGAAATGAGAAGGGACAGTAGCAGAGGCTGAGATAGGATAGGGTGGACAGGAGGCCTTGGGGAGTCCTGATGCAATCCGGGCCTCCATGCAGAAGGGTGCTCTGCTCTGGCATAAGGCCTGGGCTGCCATAGCTTGCAAGCTGATACCTGAATACCTTCATTGGAACAATAACATATCGTTCTAGACATTTTCATGAGAATATGGGGAATTCCTATCTCTTTGTCTAAAAGCTGAGCTTCCTCCCATTGTCCTAGAGTCCTTTGTTAACTCTCTTGGATCCCCTAATTATTAATTCAAACCAGCATACATTGAGTTTCTCCTCTCAGCCAGGCACCGTGCTTAGTTCTAGAGACATGGGATGAATATAATCATCCTGTTAGTCCTGTTAATAGTGGGTAAGGGCAGGGAAATAACAATTGCAATCCAGCATGCTATTACAGCAGGAAGATGTGCAGAGTGCTATGATGGTGACTATACATAGGAAGGGAGAAGAGACATTGAGAAATAGGTAGGAATTCGCCAGACAAAGAATTTGAACAGAGAGGCTTGAAAATGCATGAGAGATTCAGAGGAAAGTGAGTAACTGGGTTTGGCCAAAATAGAGAGTGAGGGCAATGTGATAAGTTAAATCTGGAAGTGCTGACCTGAGTTGGTTGTAAATGGCATTTTGTATTGTGCTAAGGAGCTTACACTCTTGTTCAGTCAGCCAGAAGGGGCTCAGGAAAATGAGAATCAGTTCATTTGATTTTACATCTTTTATGAAGGAAAGCTTATAAAGCTACACAATTATTTACCTTTAACAAACTAATATTTTATTCATAGTAAGAACCTTTCAACCTACTTATTTCACTGTAAAGTGCAACTTATTATTTATATTCTATATCTCTCAAATAATTGATTGGCCACTCACTATTATTGGGTATACAGCACAGAAGAAAATTTAACCTTGTTTGGGAATCAGAATCCCTGGTTAGGTGAATTGATAAGTTATGATTTTTCTCCTGTGAAAATGTAAGTACAAAATATTGCATATAATTTCAGGGAATTCATGGAACTCTTTTAAAAATTCCTAAGTTCAAGAGTTGTAGAGATAATCAAATGACAGTTTTGTCTTGACAGTTTGTTGGGTTTTTTTCTAGCAAGTAAATCATGTACAGAGTCTTAGGTACTTACCTAAAGCCTCATACTAGATTTAATAAAATGAATTCAAAATCTTATTTCAGTGATAAAGTCTGAGGTCATCTTCCAAATACAGTGTAGAATATTGAATTATTTTGAAGTCTTGATTAAATGAACTTTAACACATATTTTATTAACAAAGAGAGGGTCATTCAGCTATTTAAGGATGCCCATACATGAAATGATAGAGGAAATAATTATATTAAATAACAAGTCTGTCAGACGTAAAATTTTCAAAAGCCTTCTCCTGCTGATGCCACATTAATGCTAAACTAAGTCTAGCCATAAATAAAGATCTCTCGAATATCAAGGCTTGCTAGCATTCAGAGTAAAATATTCCTTTATGGGTTTATTAATCTAGAAACCCTTGAAATTGCAGCTCTTTTTGCACATGGAACAAGAATAAATCTTTTGGACATATATTACTGGGCTTTCCTATTTGGAACCTGCAGAAAAGGCCAGGGGCAAAGGAGAAGCTGGAGATGGAGGGAAGGTTGTGTATTTGAACTTTTTGTGGCAGGAGTGCAAAGAAAGATTCACGACTTGCCTTCTGAAAGCCAAAATAAGGTTTTTCTTTTTTCAAATTTTTTTGAAAAATAAAACGCTTTTTCTAACACCTTATTTTCCTATTAACATGGGAAGAACCTGATCCAGAGACTTGATCTTGAAGTTTGGTGTAAGGAGGGAGGATTAGACAGCTGGAACAGGAGTGTGGGAAGAACTTGTGAATACGTACATGTGGGGAAAGAGGCAGGTGACAAAAGGAGTCCTGGCCTCTTCCTCTTGGCTGAATCCCCAACAGGGACAGATCTGCTAGAGAAGCAGAGCAGCTCTACTCCTATATGTCCTGGTGGGAGAGCACTGGTTTGCAGTGCATGCTGGGCTACCCCACATTTAGAGAGTGTATGAGATGGCCCTCTTGAGCACCCTTGGCCCTCAGACAACACAGTGAGTTCTGAAGTTTCTGCTGGCAGGAGGAGAGCTGCAGAAGAAAGCAGATGGTGTTGGCTGTCCAACTTGGCAGAAATCTCCAGGCCAAGCAAAATGGCTTTGAAGCCAGGTTGCAGCCAACCTTCAAAGGCCAAGTCACCAGAGAGAAATCTTGGTCTCAGGCTGACCTGAGAAAGCACAGACCCATCACGCCAGCCTCAGAATTCAGGAGCAGCCACCAGCAAGAAGCCCAGGGGAAGAGGCAAGGCAGTCAGATTTCAGAGGACGGCAGCCAGTGCATGGTGGCCAGGGATATCACAAAGAGCACGGGGAAAGCTCCTCATACACCCAGCTGCTACCCAAAAGGGCGGGGGTCGGGGGGGGGCATTCTAAGAGCCTGAGAATTGACTGAAAAACGGGATCGCCCAGAACAAAACATTTAAACTAGTTCTGATTGATGGGATCACATCATATTTGAATAGATTGGAATTTAGACCAAAAAGATACTGTTTAAATCATCAATCATTTGTTGGTGCCTTTAAATGTCTGCTCCATCCAGCAGGATAGAGGCTCATAGGGGAATGAAGTCAGCCATAGAGAAATGAAGAAGCTACATGTCCTTTGCACGTGTAAAGACACTGCGAGTGAATTTGGAATCCAGCTATATCTTTTTCCTGCTACACAGTTCTACCACAAATTCAGGATCATATAATAATGTATTACTTTCCTTGAAAAAAATGAGAAAAAAAATCCAAATTTTAATTATCAGGGTTTATCATTTTAAATACACTAGGCAAATATCATTATATGTGTTTAACAAATCATTGACTTGTCTGTTACATAGACCATATATTTTGTACATGTGCATGTGTGTGTGTGACACATACATGTATGTATCTTAATATTCTCTATTTCCTTTTTTTTTCTGGTTACATTTCCTGTGTGCTGAGCTGGGGTATTTATTCTTCTGAATGATGCAATGGGTTAACAAGATAATAGGAAGGAAATCTTTTAAGGTACAAGGACCTTGACACTACAGTTTGTTTCGATTTGATTAAACAGATGGAATTCCACGCAAGTGGAAAGTTGTGAAGGCGGACACCTATAGCATATACAACATCAGTGAACAAAAGTGGTGGGAAGTCGCAGAAATGAAAGGCGGCAGAATGGTTTCTAGCATCTCACCTCTTACCAACAATACTCTGCTGCTTTGAGCCTTCTCTACATTCAAAATCCAGGTTTTGTAACAATAAGAAAAAGTGATGTTTTTACTTGTGAAATACTAAATCCTAACCATCAGAGAATGGAGTGGGTGATTGCCTGGAAAACGACTCATACATGCTTTGAACATCTCTCTCAAAGAGTAATTATTTTATGAACATGTAGAAGAACCACTGGGAACTACAGTAAATGTGGGAGTTTTTTTCTGAATAAAACTATTGACATCTATGATAAGAAGTATTCTTCATAATGTCATACGTGTTATCGGGATGGCAAAAGCTAAACTTTAAGTGTCATATTTTAGAAGGTTTGATATGACCCAATTTTGGTTAACCGGGAAAATTTCTAATTAAAAATGAATATATTTGGAGTGACAGAAGGCTGAAAAGACGCTTGCTTCCCAACTAATTCTGTAATGTTGAAACTAGAATTAGTGAAAGCAATACTATGAAGATCCAAATTTAACTTCCTTCATTTTTGAAAAGGACATAAATCTTGTCAATTTAACTAGAACCTATTTCTCTTTTTTTCCTGCTTAGTTGCATTTTTGTATCACAGAATTGAAAAAAAAATTTTTTTAAGTTTTATTTATTTATTCATGAGAGACACAGGCAGAGGAGAAGCAGGCTCCATGCAGGGAGCCCGAAGCGGGACTCGATTCCGGGTCTCCAGGATCAGGCCCTGGGCTGAAGGCGGCGCTAAACCGCTGAGCCACCTGGGCTGCCCAGAGTTGAAGAAATGATCAGCACTCCGGTAAATATCTTAGCATCATTAATTTTACATACGTTATTTTAAATGAAGAAAAAATATCCAATTTAAAGCAGAGAAAAGATACTTAATGTTAATAGACGTATAAGGTGTGCTCTCTGTAAAGAAAATAGCAAAAGGAAAGCGTATGTTTTAAGACAGTATCCACCAAGGAGGTAAAGCAAGAAATTATGGTTTTTGCCGTGTAACACTTGTACCATTACTGCATGCTTGATTTTCCTTTGTTCCTTCTTCTGTTTAGGGGCACAGGTGGTTTGTGGCCAAAGAAAGTGCAGGCTGCTTCCTTATGTGCCATCACCAATACCCACCAGCACTCTGAGAAACAAGCGGCTCAGTGATGGTAAACACTCACGAGGAAACCACTTCAAAAAGCTCAGGTCACTGTTCACAAGAGGACAGTTTTCCTGCCAAGTGCCATGTAAAATGAACTTTGATGCTAAACAGAGGAGAGCTTAGGGAATAATGTGGTCAAGGGAAGAGAGCACAAGAAGACCACACAGATGCAGGGTTTGGAGGTCGCACTGCCCTGGGTTTCAATCCCAGTTTCCGTACCTGCTGGGAAAAATCACTGGAGCTCTCTGCACTCCCATCTTTCAATATATCAAATGGAAGGAAGGATACAAGCTTTATTAGGTGGTTATGAATATTAAATAAGTAAAACAGATAAAGTGCCTGGACTTTAGAGGAGTGTATCAGGTCCCCCTCCCAGTATTCCTACTCACATTAACGAATAGGGACACGGGGATTAAATGCGCTAACATAATCACCTGCTTGTTCACATGTGCACACACGCCATCCTGGGGCTCTCACCCTGGGTGAACATGGAGTGATTTGAGGAGTGATTAGTGCCTACCCCAGGCAGCTCTAAATGGTCTTCATCTAGAAGCTTCCCTGCCCCATCTCCAATTGTAAGTCAGATACTCAGATGAATCCTCTGAGCTCTATCAGTTTTATGATTATGTTCTGCTCATTCAGCAAAAGACCAAATGTTTTTTTAATCCTTTCTAGAATAATTTAGAAATCATCTACAGAGGGCCCTCCTTTGCCATGGACTTTAATTTCCCTCACCTCCTTCTCCCATTTAACATTAACAACAATGGTAACGGTAAACACAATGACAACTACCATTTAATGAAGGTCTGCTAGGTACCAAGCCCTACTCTCAGTCCCTTGTGGATATGATCCTTTCCGTAATTCAGGGAGGTGAGGTTTTTATCCACACATGGGTTTCTGAATATCAAAGACTAACCTTTCCAAGGAAACATTCCTGGAATATTTTAGAGTCCCTTAGAAGCAAGCTCTCTGGACATTCTGATGCTGCCTGCCAGAGGTCTCCTCGGCTGAAAGGATTATTTCTGCCACCTGCCATCAGAGAGAGCATGGATCCCCAGACCATGCGGCCTCATCCAGCAGCCACTTCTACTTCTTTTCTGCAACCTTGTATGGCCATACTTCCCTCACTCTTCCCCTGGCCCAGGAGAGAGAAAAACCCAACGCTGGCCCAATTATAGCGTTTCTTGTTAGTGCAGAAGGTCCCTTAGCTCTTTGTGTCACACTGTTCCTAGCCCAGAACTTCAAGGTAAGATCCTTGAATGTCCTCTTGACTCTCACCTTCTTCTACCATACTGTATATAACATTAGTGATTCCACACCTCCTTAAACTGCATTGGTGTAGATGAATCCCTCTCTGTCCTAAACACTCTCGCATTAAATAATCTCTCTCATAATACTCATAATAATGTTCAGATATTACTGATAAAGCTGGGACTGAAGCATAGAGATATCAAATAGTTTTGCCTAAGATGACCCTGGTAGTGAGAGCTGGGACTAGGATCTAGATCTTTTGACTTCAAGTGCCAGCATTTTTATATTTATACTGTTATTCTGCTTCATGATCTTGTCAACAATTAATATATTTTCTGGAATGTCAGAAACAAGACACTGTCCCTTCATATCTCATTTCAATACTAACTCAATTCTATGGAAAATGATGATTTTACAATGCTGTTTAGCAGCATTCATATATAGTACATTTGGCAAATATATTAAGTGTTGAATGCTAAGGAACATTAAGTACTTAAAACATTTTAAAAGAGTGATTCACTACTATTACTCAGAAAATATGCAATGAGGATGATTCACTATAGAAATTTTAAATGAGACTTTGAAGTAGACATTGTACGAATCATAAATTTAAAAAAAAATGTTTAAGACAGAGAGAGAAGAAAAAAAAAACCCTTTGTGGTTGCTTTTCTTACAACTAAATATCATTTTACTAGAAAAGGGCTCGGCCAACATATTGATTCATCCTGGACGGATGCTGTTTTTTGTTTTAGTTTTTTTTAAGATCTATTGTTCATTTTAATAATTTCATTTCTTTTTCTCCTCCTTCTCATTCTTGATCTCCTTTTCTCCTCTTCTACTTCCCTTTCATTTTTTCATTTTTTGGTGTATTAAGATTAGTTCACATGAAGAAATTACATATTGTACTACATCTATCAACATTTATGAAACATCTGTATTTGGCTTCATTTATTCTTTCGCCTCATCTGTAGATAATGCCTATTCTTTTTCTCCAAGAAAAATAAAGGTATTAGAATGGTCTGCCTCTAAAAATAGAATAGAGGAGAGTCCGTGTGGAGACATTGTGAACTCACTCTCCAGAGAAGTTTCCAAGTTAATGTAGGATAAAGTCTTAGTCAGAATTCTCCAGAGAATCAGAACCAACAGAATATACACATATGTATAGAAAGAGAAAATTTTATTTTAAGGAATTGGCTCATGCAACTATGGAGGCTGGCAAGTCCAAAAGCTGCAGGGTAGCCTGACAAGCTAGAGACACAGGGACACAGTTAATGCTGCAGTTCAAGTCTGAAGGCAATATGTTGTCAGAATTCAGGAGAGGTCAGTCTTTTTCCATTAAGGCTTTCAACTGCTTGGAAGAGATCCACCCACATTGCAGAGTACTGGTAATCGACTTTACTCAGTCTGCTGATTTAAATCTTAATGTCATCTAAAAAATACTTTCACAGAAACATCTAGAATAATATTTGACTAAATTTCTGGGTAGCATGGCCTAGCCACGTTGACACATAAAATTAGCCACCATGGATGGCCAGATACTTCCTGTAGAGAGAACACTGCCCCATGTCCCATTTTCAACTTTATCAAAAAAAGTAGAGTGGTCCCTCAATAAACAATATCAGATACAACTCATGTTCTTTCTCTGGCTTAGCCAGAAATGTTTATGTTTTTACTCTCTAAAACATGGTTCCCTACATTATGGAAATTCAGAAAGGAAAGTGTTACCTCAACTCGGCTGGAGTGTGATAAATCACTAGCAATTTTCATAGCTGGCAAAGCTGGTAAAATTCTTTCCTGCAAGCTCCAAAGATTTTTTTTTAAGAGATTTTATTTATTCATGAGAGACACACAGAGAGAGAGACAGAGACAGGCAGAGGGAGAAGCAGGCTCCCCACAGGGAGCCCGATGCAGGACTCTATCCCTGGAACCAGGATCACGCAAAGAGCAGAAAGCAGATGTCCAAACGCTGAGCCACCCAGGCATTCCCAAACTCCAAAGATTTAACCATTTCTTCCCTACTAGTCACTATGGTATAAATTTATGGAATATTAGAATCACTTTCCCAGAATGTCATAATTCCAGTTCTCCATTACTTTCTTTAAGCTTCTAATATTGACTCATCCCTTACTCTATTACTCATTTCTTATAGATATAAAAATAGCTCAACAGCAGTTAAGTTAAACCTGGGGAAAGCAGGGGAACTTGTGGGTCTTGACTTCCCACAATTCTAAGTAATCCTATCTTCCCCAGGGCTTACACCTGAGGAAATTGTTATATTCTGTGTGTGTGTGTGTGTGTGTGTGTGTATGTTTTTCTCTCTCTCTTTCTCTGTGTGTGTGTGTGTGTGTATTTTTGAAGGGTAGAGATCAGAATTCAAAGAAAGATGCAGAGGACAGAGAATAAAGAGGGAATTGGAATTTTTGTGTTTTTTTTTTTTTCAGTTCGCTATCCCTAAGTGCCTAAAAAATAAGGACTGAGAAGGTGTAATGAAATTTAAAAAAGAGATACTTTCTGTATTATAGTAAGTTCCTCTAAATCTTTCTCTAGCAAGATTGGCCTCATGCTGGTGCTATGAAGAATAGAGTGTAAAAGAGGGGTTCTGGAGGGGAAAGGCATCCCAGGGCCCAGGAGCATGTGCAAGTGGCAACAGTTTGTGAGAAAGTGGCCTGACCAGCATGGACAGCAGAGAAATAAGGTTGAATAAGGAGCATAAAGCCACATTTTGGAGGCCTTGGAAATCCTGAGATAAGACTTGTCACAATTGCATTGTGATGAATAGGGAACAGACATGATAGGGGGAGGAGCAGGTTGAGGAAGAATGAACAGAGGGCCATGGAGGGAGCTTTGAGGAAGCCCCGCTCCTAAAAGATGAGTGGACATCTGTGTATCTTGTCTCATGACTGATTTCCTCCCTGAAGTTAGAGGAAGGTTATCTGATGATGGTAAAGGTGAGAGGTTAGGATTGAGGGCTTGAGAGAATATTGTTCAGTTGAATTGCATAAATTAAACAATTTATTAGCTTCTGCTCTGAGCTGGACACAATGCTAGGTGTTAGAAATATAAAAATGAATAAAATATGTCCTATCTCTTCTGGAATCCCTTTATCTTTCAGCATCAAAAAGAAAAAATTTTTAATGAGCTAGCAACACAAGCCAGGCTTGATCTCCTATTTGACTGTGAGCATTGAGACTTGGCAGTCTAGTGGGAGTTGGAGGCAACTTACCATGGAGGCCACTCTAGTGTTGACAGGTCATGTCAGAGTGAGCTGATGATGCAAGCCCGATGATTGGAGGTCCCAGGTGAATAGCAAGTTCCATACATGCAGGGAGTTGGGTGAGGCTCATGCATAAGACAGTTGTAGCTTAAGATTCAGTATAGATTCTGAGATCTCATGATGAGGTCCAGGGAGGGAGTACACAGATATGCTGTTGCTTTGTAATGGAGATGGAGGTCAAGAACTAGAGTAGGTGAAGAACCTTGAGATCCAACGGTAGGATGAGTTGTTAATGGACAATAACTTTTGTGCACTTGTGACAAGGTGAAATCGCTTCTCAGAGTGGACTGAGAAAATATTTCTTTATATCTCCATAAGGCATCTCAATTTCTTCATGACTCCATCCTCTAGATAATAGAAAAAACACATAAATATTAGGTTAGTCTATAATTAAACTTAAAACATTGTAATGAAAAGGAAAAGCTATGCAATTTGCAAGGCTTAGCACAAAGCGAAAATGTGTCTTCCTCATCAAACATTTCAGAATTTCAAGATGGCTACAGGAAAGTATTAAGCAAACCAAAGGTGCCAGTGGTAACACACTCAGAATGCTACACCTGGTAACAAATTCAACAATACCTTTAGGGAATTGTCCATCTGTTTAAAGTGCTTAGGGTCTTATTTGTTTTCTCTGCCTCTATCTCTCTCTCACACACACACACACAAACACACAGAATTTTATCTCAAACATACTCATCAGTGTACTCATCAGTGTACTACAGTCAGCTTATACCAACTCAAGAGAGTCAACAACTGCCCATCCCTTTCCAGCTCTGTATTTAATGATATTATGTGGGTAACTTGAAATCAGCCCTGGTGGGTGAATTTACAGCATGAAGTTAGCAAGTACTAGAAAACAGAGCCTTTTTCTCCAAAGAGCCAGTTAATAAACATTTACCAGCACACCATTGTATGTGAACAAAGATGGCCTATTGTATTGTATTCCTAACACTCAGAATGATGCCCACTGCAAAGAGGACACTAAGTTGTTTAACATATGAATAAATAACCTTCTCCATCTATAGACTATCATGTTCATGACCTAGACAGCACAGTTGAAGGTATCATTTCTGCCTACAGAAGAAATTCTATCACTTGAGAGCTAAATGAATTTAGAAAATTCTCTTTTCAAAAAGTCCTGCTTCACCAAGTGTCTTTTACATAAATCCTATAGTACATAAGCTGAAAATTAATGTTTCTATTCTCTTTGCATTCCTGCCAGAACAGCTCTAAACTTCTGTTAGCCAAATAGATGCCTCTGGAAAAACTGGGGAGAGCAGTCTATACAAGGGCATGTATGCAAAATGATAAATATTTCAAAAAATATTAACTCAGATACACGTTACTTTTTTCAAGAGACTAAACCAAAGAGAAGGCACTGTGGCCGGCAATTATAGACACTGAGGAGGACGGGATGCCATAAAAAGAACCAAAGAGAGAGATTATACTTCTATCAGGCATGTGTCTTAGAGTCATTCAAATTATTTCACAAACATGGAAAGTCTATTTCTGTAGTGTGGAGGGGAAAACTATACTCTTCCTGTGTGTGTCTCTCCTTTACTCCTCAAACAGAACACTTCACTTTTGACACTCTGGTCACCAAATGTATGAGTACTTTTCCCCCAAGCAGTGCTTCTGAGACAACAGCTGGGCGTGCTACAATTCGATTCAATTCTGATGCTAACTTGAATTAGTGCAGGACCTACAGGTTAAGGATTCAGTCCTACAAGACTGCCCCCCCCCCCAACTTCAAGCACCAACCACACATAGTAGGCCCTAGATTACCCACATCTATCCAACTTGGCTATGAATCAGAGGTTCCTATGACTTTTTTCCTTGAACTCAATCATTCCCAGAACAGCCCACAGAACTTAAAGAAAAACATTTTACAGTTTATTATATAATAATAAATAATTATATAATTATTATATAGTAAAGAATATCATAAAGGATACAGATTAACAGCCAGATTAGAGGCACATAGGATGTGGTCTGGAAGGGTCCTGAATGCAGCAGCATCTGTCTCCATGGAGTTAGGATATACCACCTACCCTGAATGCAGATGTTTTTATGGAAGCTCCCCAAATGTACTTGCCTCATGGAGGCCTGATCTATCATTAACTCCATTTCCAGCCACTTTCCCATCTCTGGATGATGGGGGATGGGGCTAAAAGTTCTAAGCTTCTGATCATGGTCTGGTCTTTCTGGTAACCAGATCCCATCCAAAATCCCACCAAGAGTCACCTCATTAAAACATAAGACATTCCTGTCACCCAGGGAGTTCAAGGGATTTAGGAGATCTGTGGCAGGAATTGAGGACAGAGGCCAATATATATTTTTCTATTATTTTACACAAAGGAGGACCAGTCACACTTCTTGATATGTATGAAGCCACAGCTTATTTGCAAGAAATGCAGAATTAAGGAAATGCTATTTGTTTTTAGATAATCTACCTCCTTTTTCTCTCTCGGCCTCTCGCCTCTTTCTCTCTAGATGTGCCCCTCTATTCCCTCTCTCACTTTTTTTCATTTTCCCGTTTTTCCTCTGTACTTCTACCTTGGGCACCTCCCTTCTATAGACAGTCCACAGTAAGGCAGATTACTGAGTGTGCATGAAAGGAAAAAGTAAAGAAATAGGGCCAGAATTCCATCTCAGAGAATTTTACATTCCTAGGAATTGAAGCACTGGGTGCTCTGGGTAGGTATAGGCATGTCTGCGAATAAGTGTATTTACATTTTGGTATATTTCTAGGTGTGTTATACATTTTGGAAAATCTTACATTAATCTTTTTATGGAAAGAAAAATTAATCGTGACATTTTATGCATATTTAAGTGACTCTATTATTTTATTTTTTCCCATACCCTCCCTCACATGGCAGAAAGAGTCCTATATGTTTATTATTATTATTTTTAAAGATTTTATTTATTTATTCGTGATAGACACACAGAGAGAGAGGTAGAGACACAGGCAGAGGGAGAAGCAGGCTCCATGCAGGGAGCCCGACGTGGGACTTGATCCCGGGACTCCAGGATAATGCCCTGGGCCAAAGGCAGGCACCAAACCGCTGAATCACCCAGGGATCCTGTATATGTTTATTAAATCTTAATTAATTTTCTTCTTCCTAGACTATAGAGAAGACTATATTTCCCACTTCTTTTGGAGCTCAGCTAAAGCCATATGATTGAGTTTAGGCCACTGGAAATAAAGCAAACCTAGCCATACAAAATCCATAACTAACCATGTTCTCCTCTCCTTTTGCATTTTCCATCATTTGCTTAAAATGGCAGTGTACAAAATGCTAGATCACTGAGTTAACCACTTAGAGAGCTGCCCAAAAAAAGTGCCTTCCTCTCCACATGAGCATTCATGTCTTAGATGAAATAAACCTTACTGAGTTAAGCCCCTGAGATTTGATATTTGTTACTGCAGTCTAGTCAATCCTATCCTGACTCTTTTCTCAGGAACAGCCTCATAGGTCTTAGGATTCATTCTAATTGTATATACAGAGGTCATATACCCATCCTGAAACAATTAGTGTGGCCAAGGAGCATTTGGCACATAAACAATCATGGGTCATATGCTGCACTCCTGGAGTTGGACAGAGAACCTTAGCAAATGACTGGATTGACATTGAAGTAAGAGTTGATATGCCAGGAAAAAATCATGGAATTAGTTTGGCTCTTTTTTTTTTTTTTTTTTTTTTTAAGTGGGAGAGGCAGGGAAGGACAGGTGGACATGCTGGAGTCCAGATACATAATGTTGGATTTATGTTAAAGCTTTTAGGAATTATAAGTAGGCTGTTTTTATTTTAATAAACACTAATGTTAAGAATTTGTTTGTAGACAAGTCTAGAAGGGCAAATTATTTTTTTTTAGATTTTATTTATTTATTCATGATAGACACAGAGAGAGAGGCAAAAACATAAGCAGAGGGAGAAGCAGACTCTTTGTGGTGAGCCTGATGTGGGACTCCATCCCAGGACCCTGGGATCACAACCTGAGCCAGAGGCAAATGCTCAATCACTGAGCTACCCGGGTGCCCCTAGAAAGGAAAATTAAATACAATTTTAGAAATTCCAACCTGGAATACCAATATAGGTCATCTATTCTATACAATTTAGGGTATCATATATGTTTTTGAGGTGAGAAGTTATTTGATATGCTTAATGAAAGCAGTTTTTAAAAGAATAATAATTTGAGAGCAGTATGCAGGACAGATTGAGATTGGAAAAAAACTGAAATTAAGAAAGTTATAAGAATCCAAAAATGCAATGATAATTGATAGTAATGGCGGTGAAGGGAATGACAAAGAATTGACACATTGAGGGGCATCTGGGTAGCTCAGGCAGTTAAGAGCCCTACTTTTGATCTCAGTTCAGGTCTCCATCTCACAGTCATGTGTTCAAACCCCACATTGGTCTCCACACTGAGCATCGAGCCTACTTTAAAAAAAAAAAAGGAAGAATAATTGACACATTGAGTTACATAAGAAAGGAAAAATGGAGAGGACTTCATGTCTAATGTGATGTGGAGAGATAAGGAGGAATCAAAGATGATTTAAAGGTTTAAAACTCGCATAGGAAATTACATTTGAGGAAGATGGTGATCTTCAGCACTTTGAGTCTGAGATGCCTATTAGACGTTCAAATAGAAGCTAAACAGTTCTGCAATTGTAATGTGGGGAATGATCTGATCTAAAAGGAAAGATTTAAGAGGCATCTACATAAGGATATTTGTAGATAAGATTACGCAGTGGGAGTGATTATGTGGAGCAAAGCCCAGAGGACAGCTCCTGGGACTATAACCACTTATGGGATAGAGCTGAGGTGGGACAAATGGAATGAAGAAGGAAGAAGAAACAGAGGAATAAAAGGACAAGAAAGTAGTGTGTGTCAAGGGAGGGGAAATCTCAAGGTTTTCTTAAAATTGCCTAATGCTGCACAGAGTGACACTGAGTCACTGAGGATCTTGAAGTTTCAACAGAGTGAAGATGCAGTTTCAGAAGAGCTACATTTTGAAGTGTTAACAAGATAGCAAATGGTAAGGAAATGGTGTTAAAAGGCAGGGAGGAGATAAAATGGTAGTTTGAAGGCAGATTGTAGTCGAACCAAGATTTCTCTAGGACTGAGCAGACATGTGCATTTTTTTTTTTGACATGTGCATTTTTAAATCAGAGGAAAGAAAGCCAGGGAGGAGGAATAGTTTCCATTGTTCGTTGTTGTGTCTGTTTGTTTATTTGTTTGTTTTTGGCTGCTTTTTTTTTTTCAGAATACTAGTAACAATAATAATGATACCTTTATTGTCACCTAATAATGTGTTAGGAGCTGTGATAGGTGCTTTTCAGTTATATTTTTCCAAATATTGTACTCATTTTACAGATGAGGAAGTGAAAAATCAGAAAGACTAAGTAGCTTAACAAGAACAATCAGCTATTAAGTTGTGGAGCAGGATCAATTCACCTTGATGTGAATTTACTGTCAGTGATGCCCCATAGTCTCTGAAGTGCCCAACAGTACTGGCATGATATAATCCATCAGAAAGTTCTAAGAGGATGGTAGATGATGTCTAAGAGCCTGGGTATAATATGAAAGTTTTCCAGGAATTTCTAACAAGGGCCCATGAAAGTAAGCAAGGGCCCTGTCCCTGGTGGTTTCTCTTCTGTGCCCATTTACTAAAAGCAATAACATAGTTACATGTGGTTTGAATTTTGCATCAGGAATTAATCACTCTTTGAAGGTAAACGAGCTTACTTTGTTTGATCATATAAAAAAAAGTTCAGCTTTTTAGGCAGCTGGTTTTAGGTTAAAGTATAGAAGGAATATAGTCAAATAAATGTTTTAGACGACTACTCCTGCAATCCTGTAGGCCAGAGTTGAGCAGTTTTCTCAAGATGTAGCCAGATGAGTGGTTCACCTGTCAAGGTGATATAGTTATTTTGCCTTTTAAATTAAGAAAAGTCAAGAACCAAATTAAAAACCCAAGAGGTGGGCAGCCCAGGTGGCTCAGCAGTTTAGTGCTCCCTTCAGCCCAGGGCATGATCCTGGAGACCTGGGATCGAGTCCGCGTCGGGCTCCCTGCATGGACCCTGCTTCTCCCTCTGCCTGTGTCTCTGCCTCTGTGTGTGTGTGTCTCTCATGAATTTAAAAAAAAAAACAAAAACAAAAAAACAAGAGGTAAGAGATCAACCCAAATACTTGAACACATCTATTGCCTAGTGACATTTGTCTTCCAGTTGTCTTATTTTATCTTTATTTTGCATTTTTTCAAGTTCTTTGGGTATCCTTTGGGAAAGTCAGTGATACATAATGTTGGATTTATGCTGTATATACTGCCTTGTTGAGTGGTGGTTCTTCTCTGGAGAGAGCTGAAGGATGGGTAAGATTTTGGCAGGAATACATATTGATGAGAAGGAAATTCTAGATGAAAAATAGCATAGGCAAATAAGCAGAAGCAAGCAAGCTCATTTCAGAATACAAGAAGTAGTGCAGTTTGATGATGTTATAGAAATACGGAATAAAATGTTTAAATTAAGAAGTTATTGTTTACCATGCAAAAAGGAGAGAGAGTACAGGGTGCCTGGGTGGACAGCTCTACACTCTCAGCTCCCCTCAAAATTATAAGGTTCATTGTGTGCAGCCATATGCAAATTCAATATGCATAGCTAGAATAGCAATGTGAGCAAACCATTGGGGATTTTTATCTAAGAACTGTCTCTCTTCCCAAGAAACACTTGGTTTGGCATGTCCAGAGGTTTGTGATGACACAGTGAAATTGTGGTCAGGGATACTTTCAACCATGGTGGGGAGTGTTTGGACAAAGTCTCTCGAGTCTGTGTCATAACTGAAGATTGAATGCCAGAGGAAGAGCAGTAGCTCTCTTTAATAGCTGTTTGATCAATCAGCATCATAGATAATTGATGCTTCTCATTCTCTCTGTAGACTTTGTTTTCTGATGCCTCCTGCCTCTGGACTTGTGAGACTAAAATAATTGATATTAAATTAGCTATGTATGAAAAATTTCTTTCAAAAATTGGAAAAATATATAAAACTCCAGAACCACAGCTCAGGTTGCTTCACAGGTATCTTTCAGGTCTTGTTCCACCTTAAAGAAATGAAAGTTCCAATCATAAGGTGGTGTGGCCTGCAATATGGCTTAAGTAAGAAGGCACCTCTCAACTCCACCAGGACTGCTGCTCAGGACGAGGCCCTGGCTCCATATGATGTGTACTGCCCATGTTTCAAAGCAAAGTTAAGATACGAAGGTGTGTTTGTGGCATTTTCTCTGATTCCTCATTTTAATTGATTTCTTCATTTAGTCACTTAATTATGGGTCATAAGGAACCACTGGAGATTTTGACATAAGGAAGTGATATATTCAACACAATTACAGTGGAATTCATTCTATTCAATAAACATTTTTAGCTGCCTCTCAGCATGAAATATTTCAAGACACTTTCATTAAAAATCCATCAGCTTTCAGTATGGGTTAAATAGAATTTTCTCTACAACTGAATTTGACATCAAGGTACAAATGCAATATGATGATGTCATGGGTCTAGAAGAAGGCTAATGGATTTGAGTTCTGGCTTTACCACCTAGCAATACATAACTTTGGACAAGTTAGTTGGCCTCTCTTTGCCTCAGGTTCCTCATCTTAAAAAGGGAGGTTAAGAATAGAACCTATCTGGGCTGAGATTAGGGGTAAACTTATTTCAGAGACTCAAGGGTATAGGATACTTTGCCTGATATAGGAAGATAAGGATTTTGGTGGAACCTGTACTGTACCTTTCTAAAATATTATTAGAAAAAATTCTACAAAGTGGACACAAAATCCATAAAACTACTACTTGATTATCTTGCTTCTTAATTATATACCAACCTGGCTATTTGTCAGCAATTCTGAATATCTGTTCATGTATAAGAGCGATCTAGTCAATTGGGAGTGTCCAGTATGGCAAAGGAAGTCTTCCTTCACTTCTTCTACTGGGGCTAGTTATCTCTCTAGACTTATTTGGATATAGATGTGCTATATCAACTTGAGCTCAGAAGGAAAGTGTTTGCTAAGTCAAAAGCAGTTATTATAATTTCCCTTTGGCTAAAGATCATATTATAAAAAGCAAAATTTTTCAGCTTTCTACAAGGAATACTAAATATCAGATATGTCTTTAGTAAAGGTATAAAATGCAATATATCAAAATATAATATTCCTGGGGACCAGTCTTGCTATGATGCTCTGAGACTCAGAAGATTTTTTTAAAAAGGTTATATGTATATGTATGCATGTATGAACCCAGAATAAAAGACACACAAAATTTACAATACCTCATATCTTTAAGTAAAAATTCCCTTTTTTTTTCTTAAAATGATATTCTGAGTCATGCTTCTGACAGCTTTCATAGTTATAACAGCTTTTATAAACATCCTTGAGGTGTATGGATACCTGTGACATTCAATCATTGTCCTCACCAAGTTTCACATGAATAGTAATGAAAAATTTTTAAAGAAAGAAGAAAAAGAGAGGGAAAGGAAGTAGAGAGGAAGGGAGGATGGAAGGGAGAGAAAGAGAGGAGATTTATTGCTCATTATTGCCACAAGTGAAAAGGAAGAGAAACCGTAAGTGGAGATAATATTTCTGGAACATTCCTGTTTATAAACAGTCCCCCAGATTCCGGTAGCTCCTTTTGGACATGTCTCTTTTCCTCTTGTTCCCTACTAGATGAACTGGAGCTCAGCTCTAGGAAAGCCCCAGCAGAAGGAGGGCAGAAAGGGTGTGAGGTAGCCAACCTTTCCATTTCCCTTCTTGGGCTCTGTTTTTCCATCCTACGGTTTACCCTGATTCAGAACGAGAAGGTGAAAACATACAGAGGGAGATGGCATCAGCCACTTTCCCTCTATGACCAGACCACACAACAACCAAGCCTTGATAACAAAGAATCCATGAAATGAAGGCCTCACCATTCAAGACAGGCTAGTTTCAACTCCAGGTCCTGCTTTGTCCCATGAATGTTGGACTTTCCCAAAGGAAAGAGTTTGGAGCAGTTGTTGAGCAAACTTCCTGGCAGCCACAGAGGCAGTGGATTCTGTAATGTACACTCACAGCCTGCCCTCACTGACACTGCCTCCACTTGTCCTGACTCCCCTGTATCATTAGCCACTGCCAGTGATACAGATGATGTTTTTCTTTTACTCATCAGCACCCAAATCCATGGGGTTGTGAAGATTAGCAGCCTTTCTTATTAATAAGAAACTAGTCGGCCCTGTGGTTGGAGAAGCAAAAATGAATCATGGTTAGACATCTCTAGTCCATCTCTAGGACTTCTAGGTGGCTCAGTCATTTGGGCATCTGACTCTTGATTTCTGCTCAGGTCATGATATCACTCTGGGTCGTGGGATCAGCCCCCACACTGGGCTCTGTGCTGATATGGAGCCTGCTTGAGATTTTTTTCTCTCCTCCCTCTGCCCCTCCCTTCCTCACACTCTTGCTCTCTTTCTTTCTCTAAAAAAATAAAAAAAAAAAAAAATCGCCCCCCTCCCTTGGTAGGATGCCATCATTTAAAGCATCTAAATATGGAAAAATCTCAATTTATAAAGTCCTAAAAAGAAAAATTGAGTTTAAAACTTTCCTTAATTATGCCGGTGTTCAACAATAAACTTTGGAGTATGAAATCTCAGCTCACTGCCCCAAATACAACACAGTGTACACCTGTACACTTTTTACATCAAGAGAAAAATGTGTTTAAACGTTCTCTTATTAAATCTTCTTTAATCATGCCAAGGCTTAACAAAAATATATATAATCTAAAAATCAAGAGTCACTACCAATATATTTACTGATTATGTTTTTAAAGATTAAGAGATTCAGTTATAAGCAGAGAATAATATTATTAGAGTTAAACATTACTTTCTGCAAATAACTGAAATTGCTACTCCTAGTTGATACTTTACTTCTATGCTAAAGTATCACCAGTTTGTGGGGTGAATGTGAAGAATAGAAACTTCTCTCTCACCACTGCTACTTCATCAATTTCCATCTTACCGCTGGCCTCTTTCTGCCCCTTTGTTCATCTGTCCCAGGAGAGGGGGTGGACTTTGGGGAAGACTGTTTCAAAAGTGGCTTCCATATTTTCTCTCTCCCTGGCCCTTTACAATATGACTTAGCCACTTGTACCACCCAGAGGTGAAATTAATTTCTCCAACCTTTCAATCTTAGCTGGTTTTAGGATTGACTTTCACCAGCAGAGTGCGTTGCAAGTGATGGGTTGTGGCTTCTGAACCTCTCAGTCTTCAGTTGCCTTGCAGCTTCTGCTCTCACCCCTTGTGTGCTGCCACTGCATAAGAAACCCAGACTAAGCTTCTTAACAAAGAGAGAACACATGAGAGAAAGGCCCAACCAACAACCAAAGTCAACCACCAAATGTGCATCACAGCTCACCTTAGACCATCCAGCCCCAGTCAAGCTGCAGATGACTGCAGCTACATGTGTGACCTAGACAAGACCAGCAGAAAGACCTTCCACTGGGTTTGGTGCAAATTGATGTCTCATGGTATTTTTTTTATTGAGATATAATTTACATATAGCATTGTGTAAATTTCAGGTGTACACTGTGTTGATTTAGTACATTTATATATTGCAATATGAGTATCAGCACAGCTTAAGTTAAATCCCTCTATAATGTCACAAAATTATCACTTCTTTTTCGTGGTGAGAACATTTAAGAGGCTTTTAGCAATTTGAAGCATGTAACATGGGACTGTTGACTGCCATCATTATGCTGTGCATTAGATCTCCAGAACTTACTCATTTTCTAACTGCAAGCTTATGTCCTTTAACATCTCCCCAATGTCCGTACCTACTAGCCCCTGGTAACTATAATCTTACTCTTGTTTCTATGAGTTTGGCTTTTTTAGATTCCACATATAGGTGATATCATACAATATTTGTCTTTCTCTGTCTCCTTATTTCATTAAGCCCAAAGTCCATCCCCATTGTTGCAAATGGCAGGATTTCCTTCTTTCCCATGCCTGAATAATATTCCGTTGTATATACCACAACTTCTCTATCCATTCGTCTATTGACAGACACTTAGATTGTTTCCATATTTTGGCTATTGTGAATAATGCTGCAATAAACATGGAAGTGCAGATATCTTTTCAATATGCAGTTTTCATTTCCCTTGGACACATATTTCCAGAAGTGGGATTGCTGTATTTTATGATAGTTGCATTTTCAATATTTTTAGGAACCTCCACACTGTTTTACATAGTGCCTACACCTATTTACATTCCCACCAATGGTACATAAGATTTCCTCTTCTCCATCCTCATCAACACTTGTTATCTCTTGCCTTCTAGATGATAGCCATTCTCCAGATTCTCCAGATTCAGCAAGCACAAATATGAAGCGACACCTTATTGTGGTTTGTATTTGCATTTTCCTGATGACTGGTGATTTTGAACATCTTTTCATGTAGGTGTTGGCCATTTAGATATCTTTTTTGGAAAAATGTTCATTTCTCTGCCCATTTTTAATTGATTTGTTGTTAAGTTGTAAATTCTTTATGTATTTTGGATATTAATCCCTTATCTATGTATCATTTGCAAATATTTTCTCCTATTTCAAAGATCAACTTTTCATCTTGTTGATTGTTTTTTGTTTGGTTGGTTTTTTGCTAGGCAGAATATTTTTAGTTTGATGCAGTCCTGCTTGTTGATTTTTGTTTTTGTTGCTTGAGCTTTTGGTGTTATATCCAAAAAATTCTTGTCAAGACCATGTCAAGGAAGTTCTTCCCAATGTTTTCTTCTAGGAGTTTTACCCTATGTGCTCTTCTGTTTAAGTCTTTAATCCCTTTCAAGTTTATTGTTGTGAGTGGTGGATGATAGGGATCCAATTTTCTTTTTCTGCATGTTATCATACAATTTTTTTAGTACCATTTGTTAAGAAAAATATCCTTTCCCCATTTAGTTTTCCATGTCAAATATTAGTTGACAGTACATATGGAGATTTATTTCTGGGTTCTCCATTTTGTTCCATTGGTCTATTTCCATTTTATGCCAATATCACCCTGTATTAATTACTACAGCTATGTAGTATAGATAGAATTTGAGAAGTGCAATGACTCTAGCTGCATTCTTCTTTCTCAGGATTCTTTGGCTATTTGAGTCTACTCTGGTTTCATACAAATTTTAGGATTGTTTTTCCTATTTATGCCATTGAAATTTTGATAGAGATTGCATTGAATCTATAGAGGCTTTGAGTAGTATTGGGTAGTATAGATAATTTAATATTATTAATTCTTCTTATCCACAAACACAAGATCTTTCCATGTGTGTCTTCTTCAGTTTCTTTCATCAAAGTTTTGTAGTTTTCATTGTATAGACCTCTCACTTCCTTGGTTAAATTTTATTCCTAAGTATTTTATTATTTTTGATGTTATTGTGAATGGTATAGTTTTCTTTATTTCTTTTTCAGACATTTTGTTATTGGCATATAGAAACATAATTGATTTCTACATATTGATATTATATCCTGAAACTTGACTGAATTCATTGATTAGTTCTGTCACTTTTTAGTTCAGTTTTTAGGATTTCCTACACAAGATTATATCATCTGTAAATAATGAAAATTTTACTTCTTCCTTCCTATTTGGATGCCCTTTATTTCCATATCTTGCCTGATTACTCTAGAGAGGAGTTCCAGTACTATTTTTGAATGGGAGCAGTAAGAGTGGGCACCTTGCTCTTGTTCCTGATCTTAGAGAGAAAGCTTTCAATCTTACACCATTGAGTATGATGTTAGCAGAGGTCTTGTCATCTATGGCTTTTATGATGTTAAGATGTGTTTCGTCTATACCTAATTTGTTGAAGATTTTTATCATGAAAAGATGTTGTATCTTGTTATATGCTTTTTCTGTACCTATTGAAATGATTACATGGCTTTTATCTTTCATCCTATTATTGCAGTGTATCACATTAGTTGATTTGTGTATATTGAAACATCCTTGCATCTCAGGAATAAAACACTTAATGTGTTCTTGAATTCAGTTCACAATTATGTTGTTGTATGTTTTTGCATTTATATTCATTAGGATATTGTTTTATAGGGTTTTGTTGTTGTTGTTGTGCGTAGTATACTTAATCCGGGTTTTGATATTAGGGCTATGCTGGCCTTGTAAAATGAAGATGGAAGAAAGTGTTCCCTCCTGTTCAATTTTTTTTTGAGAATTTTAAAAATATTGTTAATTATTCTTTTAATGTTTGGTAGAATTTACCAGTGAAGCTGTCTGCTCCTGGGCTTTCCTTTGTTGGAAGGTTTTTGATTACTGATGCAATCTCCTTACTTATTATTGGTCTGTTAACATTTTCTATTTCTTCCTGATTCAATCTTGATAGGTTGTATGTTTTTAGGAATTTATCCTTTTCTTCTGGTTTATCCAATTTTTTGGTCTATAATCGCTTATAGTAGTCACTTATGATGCTATGTGTTTCTGTAATACCAGTTGTAATGTCTCCTGTTTCATTTCTTATTTTATTTATTTGAGTTTCTCTTTTTTTTCTTAGTTGGTCTAGCTAAAGGTTCCCAATTTTGTTTATCTTTTTTAAAAAACCAGCTTAGTTTCATTGATCTTTTTAAGTGTTTTTCTGGTCTATATTTTATTTCTACTCTAATCTTTCTTACCAATTTCCTTCTCCAGCTTGGGTTGTTTGTTCTTCTTTTTCTAGTTCCTGGAGGTATAAAGTTAGGTTGTTTGAGATCTTTATATATTCTTAGCATATGCATTCAGTGCTATAAACTTTCCTCTTATAACTGCTTGTGCAGTATCCCATGTGTTTCCATTTTCATTTGTTTTGACATTTTTTTAATTTACTTTTTATTTTTTCTTTGACCTATGAATTGTTCAGGAGTGTGTTGTCTAGTTTCCACATGTTTGGTAAATTTCCAACTTTCCTCTTGCTGATTTCTAATTATACTATTGTGGTTGGAAAAGATACTTGCTATGATTTTAATCTTCTTAATTTACTAAGACATGATTTGTGGCCTACCATATGATCTATCCTGGAGAATGTTCTGTGTGCACTTCAGAAGAATGTCTATTCTGCTACTGATGGACAGAATGTTACGTATATGTCTATTAGGTCCATTTGGTCCAATGTATGGTTCAAATTTAACATTTTATTATTGATATTCTCCCTGGATGCTCTATCTATTCCTTTAAGTGGGGTATTGAAGTCTCCTACTATTATTGTACTATTGTCAACTTCTCCCTTCCGAATTGTTAGTATTTGTTTACTACATTTAGGTACTTTGATGTTGGGTGCATATATTTACAATGATCATATCTTTTTGATGAATCAACCTCTTGATAATATGGAATGTTTCATGAATTTACATGTCATCTTTGTTCAGGCACCATACTAATATTCTCTGTATTGTTCCAGTTTTAGTTTATGTGTTGCGTGAAGCAGGCACAGGCCGTGGTATTGTGAACAGATAATATTGCTGTTGTTTAAAGCCATTAAATCTTCAGGTAAATTTTAAAGAGCAATAAATAATTGATAAAGATTTAATCTGATTGATAAGTCAAGAAAGAAGTTGAGGATGCACAACCCAACTTCTTTCTCTCATTCTTCTTTAGTGAGTAAACAACCTACTAAGAATCCATGTTCTCTTTCTGTGATCTGAACCATAAATCTTACAGAATTAGATGCACTGATACATATTTTTTCCAAATGCTAATGAGCCAGGAGTTAAAGTTCATATTTGGCTGATATCAAGGCCAAAACCAAATACTGCCATAAAGAGAAAGAAGTAGGAATCAAGCCATGTTCTCTAGCCCAGCCCTTACCAAGAATACCTCTGGAAATAATTTTAATAATTAGTATAATAATTTTAGTAGTCACAAATTGAAGATGATCAGCAAAATGAAAATGTTTTAAATATTTTTTCTACAATATATCCCATTTTCCTTTCTCTTCACATTCTTTATTATGTCAAAATTAAAAGTAATTTATCAAGATTTTGATTTTTTTCCTTCTCATGAAACTTTAAGGTGACAAAACTAATTTAATTCATCCTCATAAGACATGAAAAATTCTCATATAGGACTTTTTATTGAAAACAATATCTTTGGGCAGCCCCAGTCGCCCAGTGGTTTAGCACCGCCTTCAGCCCAGGGTGTGATCCTGGAGACCTGGGATCAAGTCCCATGTCAGGCTCCCTGCATGGAGCCTGCTTCTCTCTCTCTCTCTCTCTCTTTCTCTCTCTCTCATGATTAAATAAATAAAATCTTAAAAAAAAAAAGGAAAAGAAAACAATATCTTTGCATGGGTTTTGGCCTTGACACATTTCTGTTACTCATTTTTATGTGAATTCAGTTTTCCTGATTAACAGAAGAACATTTGTTTTAACAACTCCTGTGTTTCTGTGCAATGTTTAAATTTTTTTTTTATTTTTTAAGGTGATTTTTCTGAGTTATTTCTGCTTTTGTTTTTTTGCTCCATTTGTGGGGAAAGCCCCACTTTCCTTTATCCACGTTGTTCCTTCCTAATCAATTTAGATTTAGCCCTTCCTGTTTTGCCTGAGTGTGAGCCCCTTGGAAGGTGGGAAGGTGATGCTGCTGATAAGCCATCAGCTGGCTTGCTGCAGGACCCTTGCCTCATCTGCTAACCTAGGGAAAGATCTCTCTCATTTCAACTGTTGCTCTCACTGACCACTCTGCCTCCCCATGAATGGCTGTTTTGAGGTCTCCTCTTGTCAGGTTGTCAGTCATCCCATGGCTTCTCTATGCTTTCTCCTGAACAGATGCTGTTAATGTGTTGGTCTTGTGGCTTTTGGTGGTTTGCATTTCAGGGTTCCTGGAGTAGCTTGTCACCTAGTTTTAATGTAAATACTGTCCAATGTTTTTTTGTTTTTTTATCTCACTTTTTTGTGTTGGAATTTGGCAAGATCTAAAAGCTATGCCTCTTGCACCAATGCCATCTTTGCAGAATTCAATAAGAAGAGTTTTAATGCAAGTTCAATCTTGACTGTTTGCCCATAATTTGAAAGTGAATATTCAGATATTTATTTAGATTAATGATAAATCAAAATGACATTCTCTTGTTCATATCTCTTGTTTGTGTTACTACCACTGCTACACTAATTAGCTGTGATGATCACCTATAATATCACATGATCTCTGATTACCCACAAGTTTGAAGATATAAGAAATGCAGTGAAATGGGCACCTGGATGGCTCAGTCAGTTAAGCATCTGCATTTCACTCAGATTGTGATCCCACAGTTCTGGGATCAAGCCCCTCATCGCACTCCCTGCTCAGCAGGGAGACTGCGTCTCCCTCTGCTTCTGCCCTTCCCACTATTCTCTCCCTCTCTCTTTCAAATGAGTGAATAAAATCTTTTTTAAAAAATGCTGTGAAAGTAAGCATCTGTCATTTGTACCTTCTGGCAAAATAACCAAGGTAGGTACAAATTTAGGTACATCCCTGTATATCACTGACATATTTGTGATCTGGCTGCCCTGATACCAGATGCATACATTGAATCCTGGGCTTCAGTATTAGGAAGCACACCTGCACATATATAGAAGCCATGTTCTCTAGCCCAGCCCTTACCAATTAAAAAAAAATTTTAAGGTTTACTCCAAATGCTAACCAACTCCTTCATATCACTTTTTGATTACCTTAGAACTTGGAAAGAAAGAATTTTTCCCTTTATTATATGAAAAATAAACTAGGAGTATAGTATCGGAGAGCACTTTAGTACATGCATCCTCAACACATGGAGACTGAGACATCTGGCTGGGCTGGAGAGGATAATTTTAAGTTTTGGTGGCTCTTACTAAGTGTTGCAGGTTGAATTGTGTCCCCTCAAATAAAATATGGTAAAGTCCTGACCCTCAGTCCCTCAGAATGTGACCTTAGTTGGAAATAGGATAGTTATAGATGTAATTATTAACCAATTACATGAGGTCATATTTGAATTGAGTGGAATGTCCTTATGAGAACATGGCCGTGAAGACAGTTAAAGAAAGAATGCCATGTGAAAACAAAGGCAGAGATTGGAGTTATGCAGCCACAACACAAAAGAATGCCTACAAACCACTAGAAGCTAGGAAGAGGCAAAGAAGAGTTCTCCCGTACAGTTTCAAAGGGAATGCAGAGCAGCTGACATTTGATTTCAGATTCTAGACTTCACAACTGGGAGTCAATAACTTTTGTTGTCTTAAGCCACCCAGTTTATTGTGTTATGGCCCCATAGGCAACCAATACTCTAAAGGCTAATGGGGGCTTCTTATCTTCATGGTCTGCAGCCTATATTGAGCAATGCAGCTGATTTTATAGTCACAAAAAGGCATAATATAATAAGAATCTCACTGAGTCTGTACTGAACACAGAGCTCAAGACCCAAGAATTTAGAAGCATGAATGTCGACTAACATTTCTTACAGAAAAGTGTTTTCCTTTAACTGAATGTTTGCTTTAGCCACACCAACTACGAAAAGGCTATTTGGCTCTAGTTCAGTATCAAATACAGCAGTCTCTTACTTGCAATAGAGAATATGCTGAGTGATATGATGTAAAAGAGCTTGAGGACAATGTTGGGGAACTACAAATTTTTAAAAATCTGCCAACCAAGAGAAATTCTCTACAAAAGTCAAAGGGAAATAACAGTTCTGTACTGAATAAGTGTTAAACCAGAATGTGATGCACATCTCAAGTAATCCACTGAAAGATTGCAAAAACAGAAAGAAATCTCACCTTTTTATATAGCCAGGCAGATACAATTCATTCCATAAAAGTTGTCAAATTAAGCAGTAACTAGTCCTCAAATAAGAGGACTTGACAGTACCGTTTGTCACATAGAGTTCACCCTAAATTAAAATCTGGTAGTCAGGCTGCCCATCTGATAGTTTATTGGCTTTATCCAAAGGAAAACAAACTTGTCATATCTTTATGACGAGGTCATTTTGTAATTTGGAGCAAGGTGCCCCTCAAATTAAGCTGCTTCTTTCCCACAGAAACTGGGAAGTAAGGCTTCTGTCTTGACAATTACATCTCAAAGAGATGGCTTCTTGGTACTTAGGAAATATACTTTCAAATAAATTATTGCAGTGGCTAGATTCAAATGAAATAGCATTAATTCTTCCTTTATGTGTCTGGTTTCTGTAAGAATAACTCAATAAATCAGTTTGCCAGCCCTAGCTCTCAGACTCTTCCAATGAATTGCCTTGGATTCTTAGTGTTTGAGAAAATACTGTCAAAAGTATTGGGGGCATCTGGGTCATTCAATCAGTTAAGCATCTGCCTTCCACTCAGGTCATGATCCCAGAACCCTGGGATTAAGAGCCCTGATCTGCTTCGGGCATCCTGTTTAGCCGGGAGTCTGCTTCTCCCTCTCCTTATACCCCCTCCTCCCACCCCTCCCAACTCACTGGTGCTCTCTCTCTTGCTCAAATAAATAAATAAATAAATAAATAAATAAAATATTTTAAAAAGTAATTAATTTATATCAACGCTTTCACAACTTTTTTTGTGACATGCTCCATGAAATAAAGAGTTTCATGGTTATGGCAGAGATTATTCATGGTCCTCTCCTCCTCTACCACAAAAATAGAATTTTTAACCAGGCATGTGGCAACAGAGAATAAAGACTACATTTTTAGCCCTGTTTTTCAGGTAGGTATGTTCATAGAACTAAGTTCCAATCCATAGAATATAATCAAAAGCCACTTTGCAACTTCTGGGAAGCTTCCTTAATAAATTAAGGAATTCTCTTCTTTTCATTTTCTCCTTCCTTCTGGATGGATCATGGATGTATTGGTTGGAGCAGCTATGTGGGACCATGAGGTAGTCTTAACAACAGAAGACTGAACCATGATACTGTAAAGAGCTAAGATTGCTCTAGACTATATATCTGTGAAACTTTACTTGAGAAAGAAATAAACTTTTTTCTAGTTTAAGACATTAAGACACTTATTTTTTAGATTTTTTTTCTGTCACTCCTAGTGAATTTAATGCAAGAGTCTAATATAGCTGGAAAATTCATGTATCTTATCTATTAGGGGATACTGGCATATAGAGACTCCAAAAATACCTATAGCAAATAGTTTTTAAAATTTTGTTTAATAATCTATTCCCAGTGTTTTCTTTTTTTTGTTAACGTGCTGCAAGGAGAGTTAATTTCCATGTTATTAGTACATAATAGAGGGCCCTGCTACAAATGCATTAGATTTCCTATAACAATACACCATTGCTAGTGTTGTTGCCATTTGAACAACTAGGATCTCCATATTTGAGCTGTAGTCTAATGAATATTCAGCTCCATTCTTTGTTCAGAGTGATTTTTCAAATATACATTATATTACCTGAATTCCATGAGCAAAGGAGGGTGGGCAATACTTCCAGAGTCTGAAATAAGTTGTCACTTAACAGGTTAAGTCATCTATAGACGTTTCAGGGCATATACTTACTGAAGTCTGTTCACACTAATGTCAAGAGGTTATAATGGAAAGTATTCATTCATTTCTATAACAAGCAGTCTCACTGTCTAGGGTCTATCTTCAGTCAGATTTGGTTCACTCAATCGGAATCACTGGATGACTTTATCATGAGCTACAGCTATAAGTCAATTTTGTGACACGTCATCTAAGAGATACCTAAATTACAGTGTTGAGACTTAACCTTAATACTTCAACAAATATAGCTTTAAATGTAGCTTTAGTCTGACCAGCAATATATTTTATTCATGTAATTTTAATATCTGGCAGTACTGAAAAGACTGTCGTTAATAGATCCACAACTCATCAATATTACTATTAAGCTAATACAAAAGTTCCTGGAGGGCGTGGCTTTTTTTCTTTACAGCATCTTTGGTGACAAGCACAGGGCACATGTATGAATTGAGGTTATTGCTAGGTGGGATGGAGTGGAATCACCAGGGTTCTCTTAACAAGCACAAAAGCAATTTCACAGAAGCTATATGTCAATAGGTTGCTTTAACAGTGCCTCTTTTTCTTTGCTTCTCATGAAACAGTTAAGGATTTGTTGGGTTTTTCTTTTAACAACTTAATAGAATCTATTTTGGTTTCCCAATATTTGAACTAGTCTTGATGTGCATACACAAACATGAAGGGCAAGAAGGTTTTAAATTATGCTGAGGTCCAAGTCTTCTGTAATCTAATTTGGTGATACTGATATTTTTAGAAATCTTAAGATCAGAGGCACATTCAGTGTGGTCCACAGCTCAAGTCTATCTGCCCCCAAAGCCCTTGAGAGGCCTTGTGCCCTGCACATAGTTTGCCACCTTGCATTCTTCTGTAACGATAACATTATTTTTTTCTTTTTCTTTTTTTAAAAGATTTTATTTATTTATTCATGAGAGACAGAGAAAGAGAGGCAGAGACATAGGCAGAGGGAGAAGCATGCTCCCAGGACCCCAGGATCACAACCTGAGCCAAAGGCAGATGCTCAACCCCTGAGCCTCCCAGGTGCCCCGACAACATTATTTTCTGTCATGAAAAAGTTTTGTTTGACTTCTGCAGGTTGGGTGAAGCTTAGACATCTTCTCTATTAGAAGTAGTTTTTTTAAGTTCTGAATCATCAAATACAGAACACTTTTTGTTGTTAATTGTAAAAACGAACAGATAGCCATTAGAGAAGGATTCTGACTTTAATTCTCGCTGAAGCAGGAGCTGCTTGGGAAAGATTCTGCAGCTATCATTCAAAATAGCATCAAAGATAAAGCCTTTACATTGGAGAACCATATGAAAATATTTTCTGATAGTTTCTTTAAATGAAATACCAGATAATCCTGCCAAAATCATACCCACATTTGAAGCCATTACACCAAAGATAGAGGGTATAGTAAAATTTAAACTTGTTCAGAGTTGTAGGACTTTCTTTTCTTGCCTCACTTAACTCATGTTTTCCCTCCCCCTTTAATGGTCTCAAAGTATTTTTGTGACTGGAACAGTGATTTTTCAAACCTAATTATCCATGAGGCTCAAATTCACAGATTGATTCAGTAAAACTCGTCTGAATTCAGAAAATCATATATATAACAAGATCCAGATATTTATTTCTCTTCTTTTCTTTTCTTTAACACTTTGGGGCCATTCCCACAACTGGCCATTCCCTATCACTGCCACTATCTCCTTTCTTCACAATCATCTGAGGACAAAAGAAGCAAGCTTTTTTTTACCTCTGTAAAATAAAACTCCATAAAGTAAAATTATATTTGGCCAAGTCTGTTCCTTGATATGCTAAATGGGGAGCTAAGCTGGTGGTTGTGATTTTATTTAATGCATTGATTAGTGAGGGACCCATCAAGATAAAAAAAAAAAATCTGGTTCAAAAGGACACACGTACATGCATGTGCACACACACATACTATTAGGAATACTGAAATAAATTTGCAAACAGACAGAAAACTGGTCAATAATCCACAGGGCTGTGATAAATTGTATTCCACATGAAAATACCATTTGCATTTCTATGGGCAGAAATAATTTACATTACTGTAAATTTTCTAAGGCTTACAGAGTTGTAAAACAGCTCAAAGACTGGTCTCAGACCCCTTGTAGAACTGGATGACCTGGCGGATATGTAAATGATTCTTTTTTTTTCCATTTGAACATCTTCCAAATTTTTCCTGACACACCCAGAGACCTAAATTTCCTTATCAATAAAATGAGAGATTTGGACTAGTGACATTAAAAAAAAAAAGTTTTATTTATTTAAGAGAGAGAGAAAAAGTAGGAGCAGGGGGAGGGGCAAATGGAGAAGCAGGTTCCCCACTGAGCAGGGAGCCCAACATGGAGCTTGATCCCAGAACTCTGGGATCATTGACCTGAGCCAAAGGCTTAACCAACTTAGCCACCCAGCCACACCTGGACTAGTGACTTCTGAGACCCTTTAATCCCAACATCCTAGTCCTCTGATTTCTTGGCCATTATCTATGTGTGCCTTTACATGACATATGAATGTCTTCAGATGGTTCTCCAAGCACAGTAAAGGCTTTACTTTGATGCAATGGAATATTTTTTGTTCCTCAGTCAGACTGTTCTTGCAGTCATTTTTATTAGTCAAATCAGCCGTAACTATGAGTGTATCCTCTTGCAGTCTCTGCCTAAAAATAAAATCAAAACACAAATTCTACTTTTTTCCCAGTTACTGTTAGGCCATGTGATCATATGTGTGTGTTCACTTGCAAATGAAAGCAGAATCTGAGCATAGGTATCCTAGGCATATTTGTTCATTGTCTTTACCAAATGCTACCTACAGAAGAAACTGGTAACTTGGTTAATGTGATAATTCAGGACAATATTGTATAGATTTTGCAGATCTTTGAGAAGAAATGAATCAAGATTTCTCTAATTCCTGTAGACTTCCTGTCGGGCAAATACAGCAGACCTTTTTAAGATTGCTTTGTGATGGCAGAGATGATCATAGTGTTACGGGTTCAAAACTTGGCAGAGTTGATAGAGTTCAGTGTCAGGCAGTAGAGAATAGCAAGATACTTAAGTGTGATTTTTGTTTGTTTGTTCACTTCATTTCTTCTCTATTAGAGTAGGCTTTAAACTTTAAAGCAACGGAGAAAGACAGAGCCTCTTTAGCTTTTTAATTTAACAAATATTTGTTGAAAGAATAATCAAACTACTTTCCTTTCTGGAAACAGCCCAGGTATCCTTAAAAAAAATCTCCTAATATATTGAGTTTTTAAAAATTTTACCATATTGGAAGGGGAGAAATGATTACATGCAGCTGATATTTTTTGAGAATAAATATTCTGGTTTGTAGATTTTATCAGGTAAAACCCCATTCAGTTTAGAAATCGTCCTCAAAACTTCTTTTTTATTTAAATTTGTTTATTCTCATCTGAATGGTCTCATTTTAACTAAAACAATATTCTTGATGGTACAACATGAAAACAATCACATTTCTTTGTTTCAGTCTTTCTTTTCTTTCATCCTAGTCATTTCTGTAAAAACAGAGACCAAAATGACTGGGTAGCATTATGGAGGATTTCTGGTAATAATACACCTACACAGTGTACTGCAGGAAGTAGAAAGCCCATACCTGATCCCCTCAGTAACTTATGACATGAATCATATAAGATCAGAGGACTATTGCTACTGAATGTTGAAGATTCACGTCCCAAATATATTTTTCTGCACCAATAACGTAACATAGGTTCAAGGGGCAAAAATACCGAAGCCTGGACCTTATCTACAACACATATACATTTATATCTGTCTACATAGATATGCACATCCATAAATGTGGTTCCAAGTAAGGTGCAGGGGGTGGACGGAGAGGGTGGGATGATGAGAAAAAATAACTGATAGTAATTAATACAGCTTATGTGGGAATGCAATGACATTCGTTCATTAATTTTTATCATCACAATAACTCTGAGAAGTAGTTTCTAGTAACACCATTTTATAGGCAAAGAAGATGAAGCCCATATCTGAAACAAGTTCTCCCTGATTCCAAAACTAATAGGACATATAGTAAGATTTTTCCTGTTGTCCCCGAACTGCAGCTAGATTCCAAACTAAAGCCAAAACTCAGTGAGTAGGTCCATTTTAAAATCAGAGAGCTGCCAGCGTCTAGATCCAGCCAACTTCTCCCAGAGTTTCAACCAGCAGAATTGCTCCTGCCACCAATCCTATGTACCTCGACCTCTGCTTCCCCTGCTGAAAGGACTAAGAGGGAAAGAGACGTAGCTTTCCCTTCCCCAAAGCTAATGGGAAGGAAAAAGGAGAAAAGAGAGAATTTTCCTAAAGATTTGGATACCTTTAATTAGAAGACAACATTTTTATCCTCATAACAGGATTTGGTTCAAGAGTGGACATGTTGCTTGGCCCCCATGTGATGTGAATAGGGGCACAGATTTGGAGAGACAGAGCAAGGTGAGATCCAAGGACCACTCTGCTTAATATCTGTCAGTTTCCATTAGAAGATGAATCCCAAGTGTCCCTGCTGACCTCATAGTTTGCTAAAAAATGAGAACCAGGGCTAGTTTTGGGCAATGTAAGCTGTGTGTGTGTGTGTGTGTGTGTGTGTGTGTGTGTGTGTGTGTGTATGTGTTGGAAGCAGGATGATAGCAAAGAGGGTCCCTCTCCCCTACCATTCGTGAAGGATGTTGGAGCCTCCTCATCAATCTGTATAAACCTTGCACACAAGTACAGTCATAGGTTAACCAAGAGGAAGTCTACAACTTTGCCCTTCTTCCCCACCTCCACTTGAAATATAGTTGGAAGAGGGAGAAGGAGGTGGATATGGATGCAACCATGATCCCTCCAGGCAGATTTAGCCTGAGCTGGAGGAAGGAGATCAACCTTGAATCATGTTTGAGAAGACAACTGAATCTTAAATACTAGAATTAGACTGTTCTAATAACCAAAATAGGCTGAAAATTTGTAATGACTGGCCAAGATGTTGTTAAAGAAACCAATACTAGAGGAAAATGTTGGAGGGAGAGAATCATTTAGAATAACTGCCAGGAAAAAAAAAAAAAAAGAATAACTGCCAGGAGAGTTATAGGAAACTATAGAAGCTTTTTATTTATACACTCCCACTCCTAGAAAAGTTAAGCATAGTGACCAGGCCAATTATTCTATCATTCTTTCCTCTATGTGATCTTGATAAAGGTATTGAGCTAGAGGGATATCTCTAGCACTTCAGGGCTCTTCTTAAGACTTCCCCAATCAACTGGGACCCCTCAAAGCTGGTAAAGGTCCACCTATTTCCTATAATTACTTCCCCCGGAGGTGTTCCTGCCTGTGTTGGGCATCCACCTCCCATCAATCTGATGGGAAAGTTCTTGGCTGGTTCTATTTGTCTCAGCTCTAAGTTGGAGAAAGATGACTCCAACTTTCTGTACAGGACCAGTGGACCAAATGCTTTAAATATTCTCAGACTCAAGGAGTCGTAAATCTCTAAATGATAGGTTTAAGTATTGTGCCTTGCCATGACATGCCACTCAAAACCTTACCCAGCCCCCCTTTCCCTGACCCCTAACTCCTATGTACTTACAGAGATACGGGAGTCTTCAAGGAGTAGTATCTAAATTAAGTTTATTAGACCAGTGATCACTGTGCTAGATTGCATCATTGGTTCCAATTCTCTGCCCCTTCCTGTGTCCATGCCTTTTGCCATTGACCTTACAATCCTGCCCACTAAAGGTTCAGAGTATATTTCCCCAGCCCTTGACTTTGACTTAGCCATGTGACTTGCCTTGGGCAATAGAATGAAATGGAAATGACAACGTACCAATTATGAGCCTAGGCTTTAAGGGGTTTGCATATTATCTCTCATGGACATGTAAGTCTGAGCTTTCGTTTCAGCCACTAAATTTTGGGATGGACTTTATAATGCACTAAAAGCTAACTGATACAATTATTTTTTCTGCCACAGAGAATAAATATAGGATTTAAGCCAGAAAAAAATGCTCTTATTTCCAGAATAACTTCCCCTTTGATTATATTTGTTAGCTTAATAAATGATTATATTAATTCCTGTTTGTATTATTTACTGAAATAAGTGTATTTCCGGGCATAGTCCAAGAAGAAAATACATCTATACTCTCATTCTATAGAACTCTGGGAGGACTATCCAGTCATTGCTGACAAAGCATCCTCCTCGATACATCATCATAGTACAGGATGCATGAGCAGTTCACTTGAAAAACAGCTAAATCTGCTTGATGTGTTGTAGTCCAGAACTTCATTTATGAGTCACTTATTTAGAATTCATAGAAACAATATTTCCCCATAGAAACAATATTATAATGTTCCAGGGCAAACAAACAAAAGGCCATTTAGCCCCATAATAAAACTGAGTGATATTAATAATCCCAAGGTGTACAGAGAGGAACACTTCTTCTCCCAGTGCTCGTGTTTCCTTCTCTTTTGGCTCCCATTTCTCTTTGTTTGCTCTTTCCAAAGGAAGAGGAGCAGCTGATTGGTTAAAGTCTACTGTTTGTTGGGCCACCTTTCCTAAGTAGGTAGGATCACTGTAGGATAGGTGATAAGGACCACCACTATCTCAGCCCTGTCGTCTTCTCACAATTGTTTACATTCACAGACTTGGAGTCTGCTCTGCAATCTCTCTCACACTTTCTCCCTCTCCCTCTCTCTCTCTCTTTTTCTTCCCTAAATATACCTGAGCTTACAGTTCCCGCATTTCATATTTACAAAGGTATCAGGAAATTACAGTTTAGTCTCAGGCCTAAGATGGGTTTTTCATCACAGAATACTCCAAATTCCTTAATCAAGGAGTTTTTAAAAATGCTTGTGCAGATTAATAAGTCAGTGTTTCTCTTCTTTGACTGAGGGTCCTTACTAAATACATCATCAGTCAGAAAGCTGAAAGGCCAGGGATAGCTGGTGTTTAGAAGTCCTAATACCTGGCCCTTTATGCTCCTTGTTTCTGGAAAAATTCTTCCCATGTCCCAACCAAGGAAGCTGGGACACATCTCAAATTCAGCCTCCTTTCATGTCCTGGGTGGGGTACTGCCTCATTTCACAATGATTCATCTTTTGGAAGAATCTCCAGTTCTTTTGTGGGGAAATAGTGGTCATAGTTTTGTTAGAAGAGGGACATAAAAGTTGATTTTACAGAAACTAAAAGAGATAGTTGGAAGTATATGTGTGTTCCATTTCTTTAAAAATTGCATAAAAATGTATTAACTTGTTCTCTGTTCAGAATGCAGAGATTTAGCTGTTTCCTAACCTTAGCTTCAAATTATATAAACTTATTCCAATATAAACTCTCAACGTCATGTTTTCAGAGAACTCTGACATTTTTCAATAACATTATCTTCTTATTCAATTAAAACTTTATTATTAATTTTATCTCATTTTTTAAAAAAATCAAACTATTTACCATAGACATATGACCTTTCTGTTTACAACCAGAATTTTCTCCTTAAATTTCTTCTGGAAGCCATTTCTTTCCATAATCTATGTCTCATAAGAGCTTTATATACTGAAAAAAGATCATGGAATCATCACTGAACTGTTTTCCCTAAAAATTTTATAGCCATTAAAACATTACCAATAATCATACATTTTAACTGTAAAAATGTAATAACATTATTAAAACTTTGAGATTTTCCAGCCCTCGTTTAATATAGCTGGTATTTATGAATAAGTTTAAGTCTATGTATCTTGTCATATATACAGTCCAAATACTTGTAAAGGTCATTGTAAGACTTCATCTCTAGGTAACAGGTGACTTAGCCAAGGGATTAAAGACTAAGTAAGGTTATCTCGTGAATCAATTCTGAGTACCCAGCAAAATCACTTCAAAAACTCTCTCAGGAATGCCATATTCTTACTGTTGAGTGGCCCACCCAAGCTGGACCAGTGGAAGCTGCCACCCCTAGTCAGGTCAGTTGCACTATGTATCTGTGGCAGATAGAGATGGAAGGTTTTTTGTTTTTGTTTTTTGGTTTTTTTTTTTGTAAGATTTTATTTATTTATTCATGAGAGACACAGAGGGAGAGAGAGAGGCAGAGACACAGGCAAAGGGAGAAGCAGGCTCCATGCAGGGAGCCCGATGTGGGACTTGATCCCGGGTCTACGGGATCACACCCTGGGCTGAAGGCAGCGCTAAACCGCTGAGCCACCCGGGCTGCCCGGGATGGAAGGTTTTGATGCAGTGGGTGGCCGTCTTCTCCCGTGCAGAAGAGGCTCTTCTGTGGAAGAGTACCAACATTCTGAGAGAAGCAGGGACAAGCAAGGGAAAGAGAGAGACCTCTGATAAAATTTGATCCTGACTTCATGTGCCCAACCCTGGGTACATTCCTGTGCCTCCCACAGGTACATGAGCGACTAAATTCTCTTTAAAACAGGTCAAAATGCTCTTCTCTTTGAACAGAAGAGGTAGGGACATGTCCAGAGTCTAACACTACTTTTGGCCTCTCTACAAGCCCTCCAGTGAGACAGCTACCAGCTAATGAGGCCTCAGAGAGGCCAAGCAGAGGAGTGGGGGATCCCAGGGTTAGTTTCCCATAGAGAACACAGGCATGAGCCACACCCTTTTGAGATGCCCCTCTTCCTAAGCTTCGGAGGAAGTAAGGCCCTACTACCCAACAGCTTTCTCCTAAAATGCATAAATGTTTCTTACTTTTAGAAATCATAGCAAAACTACTACTAGTAGTAGTTTACAAGTCTCTTTTACAAGAGAATTTAGTTTACAAAATCTCTGTGCTCCCTTCGGCAGCACATATACTAAAATAGTTTACAAAATCTCTTTTACAGACTATAGATTTTGGGATCTAGTATCATAAATATAAAGAAACCATCAACTAATCAGTATTTCAGTATAGAACTAAGACTTTATTGTTATTATTGTCAACAGTATTAATAAACAAAAGTAAAACATTTTGTTCTTTGGGGTTCCAAGGACAAAAAGCATGCATCCAAGGAGACAAAACGAAATCAAGAAACTGTAGATATGAATCACTTGTTTCACGAGTGTGTATAATGCATATATGTATACACATATAATATACATACACTAATCAAAAAAGTAAAATAAGGATTATATACATAGGAATATGTGTAACCTAGGAATTATAAACACACAAATTCCTTTTTAGTGTTTAAGGATTTAAGAAGGTGGCTCTTCATGTTAACAGCTTAATTGAAGACAACTTGGGGAGAAATTTTACCTGTTAATAGATTTTATGCTTTTGGTCCATTTTTCTTTTTAGGACTTGTTTCACAACAAATAATGGCAGCATTTACTCAGTGTTTCTAAAAAAAACTATTGTAAATTGTGATAAATGAAATAAAATTGGCCAATGAACGCTAAGAAATAATAAATGGGAACCAAAAATATAGATTGAAGACACAGCTGGTGTTATGATAATTAAAAGGGTTTTACTCTAATTGGATAACTGCCTTAATGCTGTCTCACTTTGACCCTGATAAAGGAGTCAATGATGATATGAATTCTAACAGGTTACCCAGTGACTTCAAAAGAGGTGTCCCAATAATAATCATACTAATTACTGATTTTTGAGCTATAAAAATGATGCTTATTTGCCCTAATTATATATATGTATACATTCAAACTGTAAGACGTTTTTATATAGATCAGCTCCTAAGGAGTAGAAATTAAAGTTTTAGCTGTCAAAAACCAAATGGCTTGACATATAGAAATATTCAGGTTTTCCTTTGAAGGTTGAAACCACCTTAACCTAAGTCTTTTCATGTATATTATGTTTATTGCTCAGCAGTATGGCAGAGACACATTCCTTCCTCCCTTTATAAAGAGAAACATTATGGTGATTTCTTGATATTTCATGCCAAAGACAATGAATGGTAGGTTATCCAAAAATGGCCTGATTTGAGTATGAGAGAAACATTCTAAAAATCCAGAGTCTTTGAGATTGAATAATAAAGATCTCAGGCAAGAAGAACTGTAAAGCTATTCAACTACTCCATGTTGACTCTTACTCAGAGAACTTTTTTCCCCAGATAATGCAGGGAATCTGCATAGCACTAATTAAACAGGTATTTATCGGTTCGTCACTCAGAGAGCTACATGTATATATAGGATTATTCATAAATGGTTGCATGTATTAATTTTTTTAATATTTTATTTACTTATTCATGAGAGACACACAGAGAGGCAGAGACATAAGCTGAGGGACAGCAGGCTCCCCGCAGGGAACGGATGCTGAACTCGATCCCAGGATCCTGGGATCATGCCCTGAGCCAAAGGCAGACACACCCACTGAGCCACCCAGGTGTCCCTTGCATGTATTCATATTTAAACACTTTTTCCAGATCCTGCTGGGTTAGACGGGCATGATGTTACAGTGATAAGAACGAGTGGATAAACTGACAGACATGGAAAGAGGGAGCAAGGGACAGTGAAGGGAATTCATTATGACATGCAAATGTAAAGTTCCCTACCTAGAACAATGAAGCATTTAAGAAATACATATAAAAGTATTGTGGTACTTTTCCATTAATTTTTCAAAGGTCTTGACCTCCTAAAGAAAAATTTCTGACTAACAGGGGTTTTCCTCACCACTCAGTTCCTTCTTCTGCTGGGTCCTACAGAGAAATAATGCTCCTATATTTGGCCCTTCAGACAGTTGCCACGGAAATTAGAGCTGCAAACACTTTCAGCTTTCTGGCTTCACTGTGGGATCCAGCGTAGACCATGATTAAGCTGTCAGAGAACGTCCCTAAGTACAGTTTTACCTGATAAGTAAGAGTTTCCAGAAAAATGTGACACATACAGGAAGGAAAATAAATTGTTTAACTCACTGAAAAATCCCTTTGATTCATAGACTGTCTACACGATTGAAATCATCTCTTTCTCTAATCAGACTCTTCTCAATTCACAGACAAGTACCTCAGGGGGCAAATAAAATGCCCCTACCTTTGCATGAGGAATTATCACACTAACAAAAGGAAAATAGGGTTCCTGAGTGCTGAAGAAATAAGAAAGCAAAATGCTAAAATTGGGGGAGGCCAGAGTGAAGGAGAGGGAGAGAATCAAATGCTATTCAAACCATTTTAAAGAACATTAAATATGCTATTGGAAAAAAGAAAAATCATTGTGGATGTCAAAGAACACTGGCTTTTCACAACTGGAAACAGAGATGATTGGATTTGAAGAGTCTCTATTACTGTAGGCTCAAAATTGTGTTATGTTTTGTTTCCAGCAAATGAGACCTGGCTTCTCTGGGGAAGAACTCTAGCTATCACTTTGAATCCACTGAGTAGTTCTACCCTACATCATTGACCCCTAATGAAACTCTATTGATTAAGGTCAGTATTTCTTATTAGTTTTGGAATTACAGAAGAGAACACATCACTCCATGTGGTACCATGGCTGCAAATGAAAAAATTGGTTGGCAGAAGGCCATGTTTAGACAGCTACTTGGAAAAAGACTTTCCAGATAATGGTGGAATAGGAAAAAGAGGTTACAACTTGAAAAGACTGTACCTTCTATCTTACATTTGGAATTTATAAGTTCTTTTCGTTAAAAATACCCTGTCATCTATATATTTGCTGGTGGTGTATAAATTATTGCAATCATTTTGGAGAACAATTTGGATTTATATAGAAAAGTTGAAGATGTTGGATTCCATTCAAACTAGCAATTTTACTATAGATGGATGCTATGAATTGCACTGTGTCTTCCCAAAATTCATATGCTGAAGCCCTAATCCCCAATGTGACTATATATCTGGTGATTGGGTCTTTAGTAGATAATTACAGTTAAATAAGGTCATAAGGGTGGGGCCTTAAACTGATAGCATAAGAATAGGTCTCTCTCCCTCCCTCCCTCTCTTCCTCTTTCTCTCATTTCCCCTCTTTCTGCCATATGATGACATAGCTAAAAGGTAACTGTCTACAAGCCAGGGCAGAGCTCTCACCAGAACCCAACCACGCTGGCACCTTGATCTTGGGCTTCCAGCCTCTCAGACTGTGAGAAAATAAATTTCTGCTGTTTAAACCACCCAGTGTATGGTATTTGCCTATGATAGCCCAAGCTGACTAAGACAGTGGCTATCCTAGAAAATGTAAAAATGTGCATTATATTGTTATTCCTAAAAGTTCAAATATGGAAACAGTCTAACTTCTTGTAGAAAAATAGATGTACACTGTTCACATAACAGACTTGTTCAGAGTAGTTGAAATGAATGAACAAAAGTAACATGTATCAATGTAAATGAATCTCAAAAAGAAAATGTCCAGCAAAAATTCAAACTGTAAAGAATATTTATACATGCTATCATGTAAATTTTGAAATACCTAAAACAAGAGTTTATAATTTTAGGGGTATATACTTGTATAATAAAAATACAAACATATGCCTGGAAGTGATACATACCAACTACTTCTGAGAAGAAAGGGAAAAATAATAGTGAAGGCAAGGGAGTGACTTTTGCTATATCTGGAATTTCTTTTTTTTTTTTTTTTAAGATTTTATTTATTCATGAGAGAGAGAGAAAGAGAGACAGAGAGACACAGGCAGAGGGAGAAGCAGGCTCCATGCAGGGAGCCTGATGTGGGACTTGATCCTGGGTCTTCAGGATCAGGTCCTAGGCTGAAAGCAGTGCTAACCTAACCCACTGAGCCACCCAGGCCACCCTGATAGTACTTTTTTAGACAGATTTCTTATCTACCTTTTATATATGCTGCAATAGGAAGCCCAGAGAAGTTAGGTGACATGGCGAAAGTGTCCAATCTAGTTAAATGGTGACCTGAGGACTAGAGATGAATTGTCTGCCCATAGCACACTCCATATGTCTGTTAATTTTCTGCTATAGAGACAATAATTCCACCCTTGTCATCAAAGACAGAAATAATCCAAATCACATCTAACTATGGAACGGCACATTTGAACTCATTAGGCCTTTTCTGTCCCCCAAAATTAAACTCCATGGTTAATGTATTAACTTATCTTGCTTTCTTGCAGGCATCAACATGACCTAAGAGAGTTCAGATTTTCCACTTTTGAAAAAAAAAGATGTGAGGAAACAAGACTGCATACCAATCTGCAAATTTTCTGAAACAATTGAGAAGTTAGCAGAAGCCTTAAAAAGGGAGTTTTACTGATTATAATTAATTTTAGTAAGAAGATTTTAGGAAACATATTCTTTGTAAGGTAGGATTTTAAAACCATTCAACATAGATTTACAGCATGAGAACTAATAGTCATTTATACTGAATTTCCAAATTAATCTGAATAATTGAGTTTTTGGCATGAAGGATTTCATGACATAATATTGAACCAATGGGTAGTAAATACTCAGGGGCATTAAGAATAAGTGTTTTCTCTGCCAATACCTAACATATCAGACAAAAATAATCATTATTTAACACATGCTCTTTATCATGTTTTACATAGTTGGGACAAGAGATTTTGGCTTTGTAAATTAGGTAGTGTCGACTCACTTTAGATAGCTGATAGGAGGGGATCCCTGGGTGGCACAGCGGTTTAGCGCCTGCCTTTGGCCCAGGGTGCGATCCTGGAGACCCGAGATCGAATCCCATATCAGGCTCCCGGTGCATGGAGCCTGCTTCTCCCTCTGCCTGTGTCTCTGCCTCTCTCTCTCTCTCTCTCTGTGATTATCATACATAAATAAATAAATATTAAAAAAAAAATTTAAAAAAAAAGATAGCTGATAGGATTCTTTAATATTTTATAAAACATAAATAAATGCATATATGTATAAATAAAAAGGACTTGAAGGAGGATTGAACTTATTTTGCTAAATAATGACTATCAACTTATGCATAATTTCAAACTAAAATTTACTAAAAATACATAGTTGGGGGAAAGTGATATTCACACAATGGCTGGTGTGCAGAAGTGCACACGGGCACACACATTACATGCTTAGCCAGGTCTCAAATTTGCTAGAATTAGATAGCTGATTTTTGTTTTTCTATTATGTACATTTTTCTGATTCTTTAGTTGTGTCCCAAAGTATTCTCATCTGTTGCTTCCATCATCACAGGTCTTATCTCTATTTGCTTATCTGACTGCTCAAAATTAATTAAAAATCTTATGTTGATAAGTAGTATTCCTAAAATGTTCTCTTCTTTCACCATGCTTGGCACAAAGTTGTGTGCACTTTATTCTCGGCCAAATGCCTCAGTGATACTGTGTTGATGGAAGAGATATTTTAATTCTAGTCCTGTAGGTAGGAAAAGTGCCTTTTTGATCAGATTAGCAGTAAAAACATGAGTCTTGACACTTTTTGTGTCCAACCCCTAAACACTCCTAAGGGCAAGCTGTTCCAGGGTGTTTGGTAAGTGATAACATGATTACTTGCTACTTGTATGCTATGTTATAGGCTTTTACTTCATTATTTTTAAATGGTTTGATATGTAGCTTATTCATAGTATTTCCAAGAGAAGTAAAAGGTACTTACATATTTCTAATAAAAGAACAGAAATAAATAATGTATTATATTGTACTAATAAATTTTTTCATTCTCTTAAAATTAATTTAAAGGAACTTATTTGAGAACATAATTTATTTTAACTATCGGTGTTCAATTCTCAAGTAAACTGGTATATTTAGTGTTAGAATAAATTAAATAAGTTTTGTTTCTGAAGACCCCAATACTATATACAATGCAAGGTGCTAAAATATATAGTTAACACTTTTCTTTTTTACTTCATATTGTAGAATGCTTATTTGTATCGCTTAGACTTGTATTTATTCATATTTAGGCAGATTTTATAAACTTGGACTTACATTTCTAATTAATTTTAAATTGGTGTCCTAACCCAGTTTTTAAGTGCACCGAAGTTTTTATTTCTTTTTATTTAAATTGTAAAATTTATGTTCATAAAAATTCAAACCATATGTAGATATGGTGAATAAAAAGCAAACACCTTTGCCTTCTCTTTCCCCAGAAGTAACCATTGTCAACAGCTTAGTAAGTCTCTTTTTAGTCACTTTTATAAGAAACAATTGAATTCCTACTTCATAGAGGAAAATGTCTAACATCTTCAAAATTGGATTGGAGGGAAAAATATTTTTTAAAAATCTTCAAATAATAGATTTCCCCCATAATCCCATGGTTTACATTTTGAATAGTGTTAGATTTGGTTTTAAGTGCAATTCTTGACTTTTAATTAATATAAACAATTAGTTCTCATGAAAGTGAGATAAATAAGAATACAATTTATTTAAATTTATTTTATTTAAATGTAAATTTTATTTAAATTTCTCCAAATTGTGCTAGATAAATTATATCTTTAACTTTGATCTTTCCTTAAATCCTTCTCTGATTTACATCAAACTATCAAAATAAGCATAAATCAAACCACACCTTCATTCACCAAACTGAGACAAGACCTCAACGCCCTCTAGTGGGGTGACCTCCATCCTCCATCATATGACCAACCCCCTGATTCCAGCGGGTAATGAAGTAACATGAGCTCTTAATGTGAGAATTATACTTCCCTCTTTTATTCATTCAACAAATATTTAAACTTGAACTGAAAATTTTCTGGTTAAAATGAGCCATCGCCAAGAAAGCAAGGGAAAATTATTTTGGGAGGAAATGTCTGTATATAAAATATCAAGTAATAACTTATATCACTATAATCAGTCTCTGATCTTCCAAGTTATCCTCTTGCCTTAATTGCCTACTCTTGGCCACCTCCTGACTCTCCACTATTCAACTTACAAAGAGTTAAATCTATTGTCTCACTTAAAAAGGAAGAACAGGGGCAACTGGGTGGCTCAGGCAGTTAAGCCATTAAGCATCTGCCTTTTGCTCAGGTCCTGGGGTTGATCCCTTCATCTGGGTCGCAGTTCAGCAGGAAGCCTGTCTCTCCTTCTGCTCCTTCCCCTGCTTATGCTTTCTCTCTCTCTCTTAAATAAATAAAATCTTAAAATAATAAAATAAAAAATAAATAAATAAGAAAAACAGATTCATCTTTTTCTTTGGTTTCACTTCTCTGGATTTATCACTTTCATTAAGTATTACTCCACTCATTTTTCCAAACAATAACAAAAAATATTCAAGAACCACCGCATCCATTTTTCTGCTTTTCTCCCTTTGGAATATGTGCTGTCAACCTCCCCCACTTAAAAGATAACACCCATTCCAAGGAATGATGAAGGCATAGTGGTTAAGAGCACAGAGGGTGGAGCCTGCAGGCCTGACTCAAAGTCCAGATGAGCCACTTATTGTTCATGTGATATTGAGCTAGTCACTTAAACCATCTGTATCTTAGTTTTCTTGTCAGTAAAATCAAACTGATAATAGAATTCCATAGACATAGGATTTCAGAAAGTCCATGTACAGGAGGTAGAACAGTGCCCAACTCAGTAACTCAGTAACTGTTATGTAATACTACTCTTTCATCATAGTTCTATGAATGAAAATAAGATAGCCTGAATAAAGACTTGAGTCACACCTCTTTTTTTCCAAACCAAAGGCAGCTATCCATTAGGTCCTCACAATCCTTTGTTTAAATTATTGCAGTAGCCTCTTAACTGTCCTTTCAGCCTGCAGTCTTTCCCTATGCCAGTCCAGGGTGATTAATCAGATTCATTTTCCTAAAAATAATATTTATATTTATAGTTCAGGATATGATGAACTACTATTCCTGCTGAAGACAACTATAAAAGCTACTATATGAAAAAAAGAATTGTGTGCAGGAGCAGGAAAGTACCCAGTTTAGGCAAGATTGGAAAGGAAAATTTGCAATCATTGAGAGAAGAGAAGCACTGGAGAATAGCACCATACTGATCATGACTTTTTCCCTTAGGGCATTTTCCAATTCAAAAAAGTAGGGAAATATCCCTGATGATGAGTATGCTGAACATCTCTTCATGTGTCTGTTGGCCAATCCAAAAGTCTCTTTGGAAAAATGTCTATTCATGTCTTCTGCCCATTTTTTAGCTAGATTGTTTTTTGGGTGTTTAGTTTCTAAGATCCTTATAAGTTCTCACACTGGTCAGAATGCCTAAAATTAACAACACAAGAAACAACAGGTGTTGGCAAGGATGCAGAGAAAGGGCAATCCCCTTACACTCTTGGTGGGAAAGCAAACTGGTGTAGCCTCTCTAGAAAATAGTATGAAGATTCTTCAAAAAGTTAAAAATAGAACTACCTTATGATCTAGTAATTTTACTACTATTTACCCAAAGAATATAAAAATACTAATCCAAAGGGATGCATGCACCCTGATGTTTATAGCAGCATTATCAACAATAGCCAAATTATAGAAAGAACCCAAATGTTCACCCACTGATGAATGGATAAAGAAGAGGTGGTATGTGTATGTGTGTGTATACACACATATACATATAATGGGATATTACTCGGCCGTAAGAAAGAATGGAATCTTGTCATTTTCAATGATGTGGATGGAGTGAGAGGATATTATGCTAAGCAAAATAAGTAAGAGAAAGATGAATACCATATGATTTCAGGCATATGTGGGATTTAAGAAACAAAACCAATGAGTAAAGGAAAAGAAAGAAGCAAACCAAGAAACAGACTCTTAAGTATAGAGAATAAATTATGTTTACCAGAGGAGAGGTTGATGGGGCGATGGGTTAATAGATGATGGAGATTAAGAAGTGCACTTGTGATGAGCACTGGGTGTTGTATAGAAGTGTTGAATCACTAAATTATACACTTGAAACTATTAGTATGTTAACTAATTAAAATTTAAATAAAAACTTAATAAACAAACAAGCAAATAAATAGGAGAAATAGGCTCCAAGCAGAAAGCCAGAAATCTTACTGAGATGAAGAGAAACAGGTTGGAATTTGGGGATGCCAAAGTATCTAGCACTTGGGAAAAAAAAATTACACAGAGCAGGGATTCAAGGAAAAGTTAACTGAAAAACTGTCCAAATACACACCTCCTCCCATCACTGGCTAACTCCTCAGTTACAGATGCCCAGGGTGAGATTCCAAAAATGCAGCAGAAACAAAGACCTAAGCGAAGTTTAATTATATAGCAGTGTGATGCTGCAAAGATTAAAATTTGAGTTCAAGCCCAGGCAAGGTGAAACAGGATAGGGTGGTGTCAGTAAGTGCCCTGGGCTCAACACAGAAGTATCACATCTGGGAGTAAAGGCAAACATGAAATAGAAAATCCTTAATAGTGATGAAAACCTTTCTCAAAAGAACCAAAATTATACTCCTATATTTTATATACCTGCTGGAAGAAAACAATTTTCTGTGAAAGAAGATAACAGCATCTATAATCTCTCCAATTTTTCATCCACAATATCTGGATAAGAAAAAAAAAAAAGAACCAAGAACCTAAAAGCTACAATTTAAAGGAACAATAAAAATTGACTTAGAGATAAGATATTAAAATAATCAGATGAGGACTTTCATAATAATGATAATTTATATGTTCAATAAAACTGAGGAAAATATGGAGAATTTCAACTGAGACCTGGAATCTGTAGAGAACTTCTGGCAAACCAGAAAACAAGTCAGTAAATGATATTTAGTTTGAAGCACAGAGAGAAAAGGGAATAGAAAACACCAAAAAGAGTGTGAAAGATATATGAAGAATAATGATAAAGTCTAACATGAATTTATTTAATTGGAGTCTTAGAAAGAGGGGATGATGGTTCAGAAACAGTATTTAAAGAAATACTGGCTAAAGTTGTTTCAAAGTTAATAAAAAGCCATCAAACCACGGAATCAACGCACTATGAATCTCATGTAGGATGCAAGTATAAGGAAAACCACAGGTACATCATAGTTATACTGCTAATAAAGAGACAAAAATCTTAAAAGCACTCAGAGGGGGAAAAAAAACCACACATTATCTTCAAAGACTCAACAATAAAGCTATAAGCTTACTTTTCAACAGAAGTTATGGAAATCAGCACATAATGGAATAACATTAAAAGGCCAAAATTTTTTAAAGAGACTTTCTTAACATTTCACCTAGAATTCTATACACAGTAGAAATATTATTCAGGGGAAAAAAAGGCAAAAATTACTGCTTTTTCAGACAAACAAAAGCTAAGAGAATTCATCACCAGTAGATCTTCACCACAACAAATGCTAAAAACTTATTCAGGCTGAAGAAAATGATCCCAGATGGAACCAGAGGCTTGCATAAAAGAATGAAGAGCACCAGAAAGGGTATGTAAGTAATCTGTATGGAATAGACTGGTTTATAGAAAACAAATAATAATAATATCTTGTATGGATTGGATTATAAATAGAAATAAAATACATGAGTTTAGCACAATACATCAGAGAGGTAAATGGAGTTAAACTTTTGTGAAATTCTGTTTTGGGGGAATTGTAAAAGTACTAATTAAAGGTAAGCTATAATTAGCCTAGGATGCATGTTGTATTCTATTGTTGTTCAAAATACCCCAAAATGTACTGGTTTAAAATAAGAACAGCATTTATTCTGCTTATAAATCTACAATTTAGGTAAGACTCAATGTGGATATCTTGTATCTACTCAGAATCAGCTATGGTGGCTCAAAGGCTAGATGCTGAAACCATCAAAGACAATTAATTTATCTGTCTGGCAGTTGGTGCTAGCCTTTGGCTTGAACCTTGCAGCTATGCCCAGAATACCTCCATGTGGTGGTTCCTTATGGCTACCTAACACCATGGTGGCTGAATTCCAATGTTGGTGCTCCAGAAAGAGAGCCAGGCAGAAGGTATATCACCTTTCCTAACCTATCATCACAAGTCATGCAATGTCACTTCTGCTACATTCTATTGGTTTATAAACAAGTCACCACGGACAACTCATATTCAAAGGGAAGAAAAGTAGGACTCTTCCTGTTGATGTGAGGAACATCAAAGAACTTGTGAATGTGTTTTAAAAGCATAAAAGTTTCAACAATTTTCAAATAATTGCTATTATACAGATAACTCTTCCTGACAACAATGCAATTTGGCTATTAATCATTATCAAAAAGCAGCATTTAAAATTTTAAAAATTCCCTCTATATTTGGAAAATAAAGAGCACACTTGCATTAATAACATATTGGCCAAATAAATCAATAAAAATTAAAAATTACTTGGGATGAAATCTCAATAAACCTACTGCATACTGAAATATATATTTAGAGGGGATATTTAAGGAAAAACTGTACCCTTAGGGAAAAATGCTGAACAGTAGTAACAGAAAGAAGTAACTTCAAAAGTAAAAAGCAAAAAGCAATAAACAGAGAGAGGAGGTAGTAAAATACAAATAAAATTAATAAAATAGAAAACAAAGATAAAATAGGATAAAGTCAAAAGTTTGTTGTTTAAAAATTCTAGCAAAACTGATAAACTTCTAGCAAGATCAAGGGAAAAACAGGACATAATTATACAACATTTGCATCAAAAAAAAGGTATATAACTAAGATGTAACAGAAATGTATTTGGTTGAAAATGTTTGCATATTCATTACAGACATTGTTTCTTTTCAGTATTGGTTCTGATAATTAATAAGGAGTGGAAAACAAATGAAGGTCCACCAGGTCCTTTTGCAATTGAAGGGCAGCCCTCTCTAATATGTCAATGTGTTGGCTGACAAGTTTTCCTTATTCTGGGACTATCTCTATGTTGCTAGTATAAATGACACAAAGTCATGATGCCTAACAGTGTAGACATGATTTTTAAAATGTTTTTATTGAAGTACAACACTCACACAAACGCACAAGCCAAACAAACAGCTCAATGTGATAAGGCAATACAAGTACTTAAGTAATTACTGTATAAGCCAAGATACACAAAGTTGTCAGCACTTCAGAAATCCCCTGTAAGCCTTCTCCTCCTCCTACTTCCTCCCTCTTTCCCACTATCTGACTTCTAACTCTATAGTTTAGGTATGCCTGGTTTTAAACTTTATAGAAATGGCATCTATGCAAGACATATAGTTTTGTTCTTCGTGTCTTTCAGTCAATGCTATGTTTCCAGTTCATCCATGTGGCTGCATAGAGGTGAATTGTCTTTTTCATTACTATATGCATTCCATTGTACAAATATGTAACAGTTTGTACATTTTATTGTTGATGAACATTTAGAGTGTTTTCAGTTTTTGACTATTAGGTATATTGCTGCTTTGGAACATTTTTTGTAGTCTCATGGCATGCACATAAATTTCTGTTGAATACACTGGTCATGACATATATGTATGTTCATCTTTATTAAATTATGCCAACTATTTTCAAAACAATTGAGCAATGTGCAGCAGTAGTTGAGAATTCCCATTGTCTCACATTCATTTCAACACTTGAATTATTTGTTATTTTAGTTTTACCCATTCTGGTGGATTAATAGTACTATCTTAGGATGATATTGACTTGTATCGCCCATGTATTAATTTTCTAATAAATGATCACAAACTTGATGTCTTAAAACAACAGAAATGTATTCCCTCACAGCTCTGGAGTCCAGAAGTTCAAAATCAAGGCCCAGATCAAGGTGTCAGCCAGGATACACTCCCTCCTGAAGCTTATTCTTTAACTCTTCCAGTGCCTGGCAGCTGCCAGCATTCCTTGGCTTCTAGACACATCGCTTCATATCTTTACTAGTTAAATTTTTCTTCAGTCTAGAAGGAAGTGCTATAGAATTAGGAGTTAAAGATATGATCATCCATGCCATTCTAGCAAAATATTTTCTGCCTCCATGATTATATTACTCTCTCTTCTTCTGTGTGTCATATGTCTCTTTTATAAAGATACTTGTAATTACACTTAATGCCCACTGGGTAATTCAGGAAATCTAACTTACTTGTCCTTAATCTAATCATAATGCAAAATTCTTTTTGTTTGTGTGTTTTTTTGTCATATAACATTCATGGGTTCCAGGGATTAGGAAATGGATCATTTGGAGGCCATTCTTCAGCTACTACTATATCCCTTAACTTTAACACTTTTTTTTAATATCATTTTTATATCCTTTTTCTATGAAGTGCCTACTCGAGCCTTCTGCTTACTTTTAAAAATTGGGCTTTTTCTTAGAGATTTTTAAAAGTTGTGTGTTCTAAATACAAGTATTAGGTAGACTTAATGAAAATACCTTTTTTCCACTTAGTAGCTTATGTCTTCATTCTCTTTCATGAAGAGCAGTTCTTAGTTATACTATAGTACAATTTATCAATATTTTCCTTTAAAGTTAGTGGCTTTTGTGTCCTAATTAGAAATCTGATCTCAAGGTCATGATATATTCTTACCTTTCATGTCTCAACCAACAATAATTTAGAATTAGTTTTTATGTACAGTGTCAGGTTGAGGTTATGTTTTCTCTTATTCTTTTTGATAGCCTATTGACTTGAAACAATTTATTATAATGAAAACGTCCCCTTACTCTGTAGTTATCTGTGTCTTAAGTCAATGGCCATATACATATGAGTCATTTCAGGAATTTCTGTTCTACCCCATTGGTCCATTAGTCTATCCTAGTTAGCACCACACTATTCTAATTATTACGACCCAATAATAAATCTTGATAATTGGGCAAGCTAGCTTCTCACTTTGTTCTTTGAGTGTATATTGGCCCCTTGGATTTCCATATAAATTTTAAGATAGGCTTGACAAGTTTCACAAAGGCTAGGATTTTGATTGCACTATGGCTATAGATCAATAAAGGGAGAATTGACATCCTGAGTTTTCCTATCCATGAGCATAGTATTCCCTCATTTATTTAGGTCTTCTTTCTCTCTGTACTCTTTTATAGTTTTTGATGTGGAAGACCTGTGTATCTTCATTAGGTTCAGTCTTAAGATTTTTATACTTTTAATACAATAGTCTCTTAAATTTCATTTTCTAATTATTCATACCTGGTTTGTACAAATAGAATTGTGCTTATATTTGTATTTGCCTAACAACTTTTTATGTGGCAATCTGTAAATTCTTTAGGATTTTCTATGTATATATATATATATATATATAAGGTCATCTGCAAATAAAAATAATTTTATTTCTTCCTTTCTGATCTTTTTTTTTTTTTTCTGTTTCTTGCCTTAATGTACTACCTAGTACTCCTGTGCAATGCTGACTGAGGTAATGATAAAGGACATTCTGTCCTAGGGAGAACTGAGGATTGAATGAGGAGACTTCTATTTAGAAATCTTTGAACTT